>NC_031799.1:21625524-21823001 GCF_001522545.3 Parus major
ATCTCATACTTCGTAGCCAGCACCTCACGAGGCAGATTGAGGTAGCCCTTCAGTGTTCCTTTGCTCAAATTTTGACACACCATCCCACTGATCATCACTGGCAATCCAGGTATTTTCCTTTTCTCCCTTCCAAAACAGTTTAAGGGTCTGTCAATGAACCCTGCTAGCTCCTGTGCTGGAGCTCTTTTTCCACTCTGAGAAAAGTACAACCCATCAGGTGTCAGTAGAATGGGTGTTAAATCATTCCATGGTCAAAGAACCCAAAGTTTTTCTGATGACAGCAACCTCAGAGTCACATGTCAATCTGATGAATCTGCCTATTCCTATCAATCTTATTTCTTGATACCAGGAGGATTGAGGAAATCACTACCTGTGTGCCGTATCATTCTATCAATTGTCCTGGGGCCCTGAAGTTGCTTTTGAGTGCCCTCAGTCTTTTATTTGTTACTGTGTTGCTACCAGCTTGAACAACCAATCATGAATTGTTTGTTTACATACAAAATGATGAAAATGTTTACGTTGTCATAAAGTGTTTGACTTGTTATTATCTGAAGGGATTTCAGGAAGTTTTTGTATTAGAAATGGGTCTTGAGCTGTTCTTTGTAAGGGATGAAAAATCATGTTACAGTGGTTTCTTCAAGACTCAACAGGTTGAATTGTGTCAATAGTAATACTGTTTAATGCACTGATCCCTTTTAGCATTGCAATACTTCTCTTGTATGGTTGCTACTGGTAGAGGCTATGGTGATTCTTTGGCATTCTTTGTTGTATCAGAATATTTTCTTAACTTTTATCATCTGGAAATATCCATGATAGGATTCTGGATTTGAAATTTCAGGGCATTAGATGATTGAGACAAAAGGACCTAGAGTCAGCCCAAGTTTACAGCCTATGCTAATTTTACTAGAATCATTCTAAGATAACTGTCAATTACATAGCTCTCATTTCTCCCTGAGGAAGAAGCTCATTAGTGATATAATAAAACTTCATGACTACAAAGCATTTTATGCTGTTGGTTTGCATTATGTCTGTTTTTAGTGCATCATGGCTATTCTTTAAAAACTAATGCTGTAGAGACAGTTATTTTTTTAAGGGGGAAATAAACCCCAATTAAAGCCATCACAGCTGGTAAAGAGCTTCATTATACTAAAACTTATTCTTAGAGAAGCAATACTAAAAAATGTATTCTCCACCATCTTAATCTTACTTAACATGAAATATTTATTTTTCAGATTAAACTGGGACATAGATCAGAAGCTAAAGATGGTGAGTTTCAAAACAAATTAATGCTATAAAAGCTGTACTTTGCTTTGTTTTTGTGAATTGATACATTAACTTCTCATGCCATTGGCTGAGAAAATTGAGCTCAATGCCTGCTGTAAGGTTTAGTAGAGTTTTGCTTCACAAACTGCAGGGACAACCAAAAGCAACATAGATATGTGCATGTATGGTATATGTCCAAATATGAGTATATAACTTCTCAATATTTATGGAATTCAAACATGAATAAAGCATAGAATTATAGTAATATTAACAAGCTTAGAATATCTTTTTGCATCAATACATCTCTATGCCTTAAATATTTGAGATGAGTGAGAGTATTTGTATCTGTTTTCAGATGTTTCCTTTGTTCTATTTTTGTGATGTGTTCAGAGGCAAAAGTGGATAAAAACAAGATCAAAACTCTTGATTTTTTTTGTCCTTTTTTTGATGTTCAGCCCTGTAGAGGATGTGCTCTGACTAATCCTCTGCCTCTGGGTGTGGATATGGCAAATTGCAACCAAGTAATCTTGGTCTTCTCTTATTCCCTGTGTGGTGCAGCAGATTTTTTTTTGTGTGCAGGCTGCTGTCCTTCAGGACTCCTTCATCAGGTTACCAGCTTTCCAGTGAAGAGTCTTGGCTATCAACTCTCCAGTTCCTTTCTTTTGATGACAAACTGATCACGCATCCCAAAATCTCACAATTGAACTGGCTGCCTGACAGTCGTGATCCACCTGGCCTTCAGTGGCCTAATGGCCCTTAGGACAGTCATTACTTCTGGCCTCTACAGTGCCTAGCTGAAAGATGTTGTTAAGAATAATGATCATATCCATTTTCCCTGTGTTATCTGATAACATGGCATGCTCTTTTTTTCATCTAAGACTATGCCCACCCAAAAGCAGCTTTTGTTAATTTGATTCCAAAACAGGCAAAGCAGGAATGTAAAGTAAACCATGTAGCTTAGCCCAGAAATTTGATAATCTTAGCATTGAATCATATCCCAGCTTTTAGGAGAACACTTTTTCAGCACATGTGCAGCTGCAACTTCCTGCATGATACACCACAGGAGCATTTACTTACCAGTTTTCATACAAGCCAGACATACCATCATTTTTGAAGGAGGAATTGGTACCCTGCAGGAATTGTGGTTTGATGCAGTGCTGTGAGTGTGACTGCTGAAGGGCACCATTTGCTCCCTGTTGGCCCCTGATTTTTCCTCTATAAAATCTGGTTATGAAAAGATTCAAGTAGGAGTAAGCAGATTTTGGTCACTCTTCTATACCTTATATATGCTACACCACGAGCGTAGAAAAACATGTGCCTTGCATTATTAGATAATGCTGTGTCAAAAAGAAAATAGATTTATTCATGATGTTTGACAGTATGCCTCCAGAAGTGAGACATGTTGAGGGACTGATGTTTTCAAGATGAAACTTTAAAACTAAAGCAAGCCTTCCAATACCCTGAAAAAGGTGACTTTTTTATTTTTAAGTTCCCCACCCCCTCGGGACTTTCCCTTTTTGCTGAAATGTAGACATGTTTCTTCATAATCTAAGCTATATTACAATGGTGTAAATGGACTTGCTGTGGAAGAAAGTGTTTGCCTGCTTTTATTTTGCAGCAATTTATTTAGTTATGGCAATGTCCTTGTTATTTAGGAAATTGTCAAGTGTTAAGAATGTAATTTGTAGTAGCAGATAGTCCATGAGTAGCAGAATGACAGATTTATTTGGAGTTTAATCCGAAGGTTTTGTTTTGTTCTTTCATCTTCTTTTCTTGTTTCCATCAATACAGGAATCAACAGGACTGCTCTCAGGGAGATAAAACTGTTACAGGAGCTAAGTCATCCAAATATTATTGGTGTAAGTAAAATAAATGCTAGTTCTAGCATCAGTCTTCAAATACTTTCAGTAGTTCAGTAATTATTATGGCAATGTGCCTATTTCAATAACCAAGGCAAAGTATTTTTTTTTTAAATCCTTTTACTTTTAAGCCTGGGTCTACATAGATACTAATGGTGGAAGAATTGTGAAAATATAGATCACTTGATTTTGCATCTCTGATAGAATTGCTAATGAACACAGTGCTGAATTTACATGATTGCTTCATATGGAACTGGTGACAGTCAAAAAGCAGGATTTTTAAAGCAATGGAAAAGGTGAAGTCATGTGGCTTATTAGTCATGTGCTTATTTTAGCACACAGATACAATGTTTAAAATCTGTTTTGGAAAGAGTGAAACTGGTATCTTTTCAGTTTCAGTTACATTTTAGTAGACATACACCTACAGATACCCAGCTGGAGCTAAAGAAGTTTTAAAGTTAGCTCATAGTGATAATTAGAAAGTGCCAAGTAGGAATAAGTACATGAAATACAAATTTTCCATATACTTTTCAAAGTGGAAATATGGTTCTCTTCTAGATTGTTAACCTATTTTCAAAGTGATTGCTTTAGCTGTTGAGGTTAGAGAATATGCAGAGGTTGACAACTAAAATGACAAAGGGATGGAGCATATTCTTTATGAAAAAAAAAGGAATTCATTATTTTGGAGGTGGAAAGGCTGGGAATAGGGAGGTCTACAAAACCAAGGTGATAGGTGGTGTCCATACAGAACTGATATTTGCAAATCCCATTGTCCAAGAAATAAGAGATGTAGCAGGAGTGGAAATTGTTACTGTGTGTAATGAATTTACAGGATGTGTTGCTGTGGGCCATGTAGAAGCAAGTGGCATCAACAGTTCAAAAAAAGGTTAGACAAAGTTATGATCAGGAGTTCCATAAGCAGGTTCTAAAAACAAGAGGCAGTGTTGTGCCCCTCTTTGTAGTCCTTACAAAACTTTCCTGGGTTTTGGGAGTGTAAAGGGCACAGTCACTGCTGTTATGGACTATTCAAACAAATATCTTGATATTTGAGAATTCATGTCATGTCATCATGCTGAGACTAAGGAATGAGCTGCACCAGGGAGAGCATACCTTGGTCATCTTGAAGGAAGAATACCAGGCTAGATAATCTCTTGCTTTTGCTCAACATCATGCTTGGGTTATCTCAAATTAGAAATTGATTGTGTCATTACACAGCTTTGTCCTAAGAAAGGGCTGCTTGGATGTTCCCCAAAGAATTTTATTTCTCTTGGAAAGCTAGCTACAAAAATGAATAGTCATCTAAAAATATCTGAAGCTAATAAGCCTAACACTTAAAATTTCTGAATACTGTGTACTTACAGGAAGCAGATATACAGAGCTGAATCCATGGGCAAGCTTAGTCTTGGCTCAACAAAGGGTAGGAGTTTCATAGAACAGCAAAGTTTTGAAGACAAGGTGTGCATTACATTATCTGTTGTAGCTAACATGATAAAATTAATTTTTTTGCTTTTTTCCTGTCTCCGGGAAGGAAGGGCAATCATGTAAAAGGTTATTTCCATGCTTAATGGGGATTTTTTTCTGATTTGGAAAGTGGGTTAAGAAGTTAGACTGAGTAGGAATCTTTGTGTTATAAGTCAAAAAACTTAAACCAGTTCTCAACAAGCTGAAAATCCATGTGCAGGCTACAATAGTGTTGAATTTCAGAAAACTGGAAGAATCAGAGCATGCTTAATCATAATGTATTTTGTTCGCAGCTCATTGATGCATTTGGACACAAGTCAAATATTAGTTTGGTATTTGATTTTATGGAAACAGATCTAGAGGTAAGATTTTTAAAGACTTTTTTATTTTAGTATCTTAAGACGGTTTATGAAAATGCTGCCTTGACAGGCCTTTGCTTATATTAGAAAGATGACTTTTATTATGTCATTTGATGAAGATCATGTCTTAAAAGTAGCTTGAATAATTTCAGTTTTTATGAGTTCTCATTTGATTAATTCCTTTACTTTTAAATACTTATCAGCATGATCTTAAAGAAACAAATTGTGTTAGTTTTCTGGAACTCCAGTCAGAGTGCAGAACCTCTGGCACAGATCATTGCTTCTGGAATGCAATTGGTAAGCATAATAGCAAACATGTTCACATAAGTGTGACACTGAAATATAGTGAGAGGCAAGCTGGTAGTAAAATCACATGCACTAAAAACATATTTTCAAATGTAGCAATGCTAGATAATTGCAAATCGGTATCTTATAGATACAGGCTTGCTGAAATTTAGAGTAATTCAAGACTTGGAAAGGTTAGGTCAAATTTTTGCTAGTAGAAGTCAGCAGTGAGTAGACTTTCAGAGGATTCATTCTGTTTACATAGTAGTTATGCAAAATTTAGAGATAAAGAAGATCAGTGTACAAATTAAAATTAAATACTCTTGGTCTGATGATGCTGATGTGTGCAGTCTTTAAACTGTATTGTGGCATCACTCAGACTGCCTCTGAGACTTCTGCCTGTTTTGATTAAGCATATGCTGCATATATGGAATCTGTGCAGTCTTAGATTTTCTGCAACTCAGCTTATGGAACACCATTACTAAACAGGACAGCAGTATTAACAAACAAACTTTGGGGTGTTTGCATAGAATTTTAATGTTAAAAACCAAAGAATGTAGAAAACAAGTATATTTTTAAAAATACAGTAAAGTGACCATACCCTCTGGTCTTTTTGGGAAATAAAAGAGGGAACCATTGTGTTTACAAAGATTAGTTACTTAGGTTGCAGACAGAAAGAGGGAATAAGTGAAAACATAATTGCAAGTTTACCAGCATATTTATCATTTGTATGTGTACGTCTTTATCCTGGAAGTTTGGGTATCAACGTGGAACTGAGATTAAATACTAACTATTGTTTCCCACACAGTTTTTCATTGTCAGCTTATGCAAAGTTCACTTAAGCTATCTGGACTCCCCATTTCAATTTCTGATCTCCAGAACCAACCTCTGTTTTTCTGGAAAAACGGTGAAATGGTAGAGAACATGTGACTGACAATTTGAAGCCTATCTTAAAGGCTGAAATAACTTTTGAGCTGAATGAAAGGAAGTAAGTTTGTCTTATGTGCTGAGCTTTACTGTGACTTTAACGCTTTGCAGGTTATTATAAAGGATACAAGTATTGTGTTGACGCAGTCTCACATCAAGGCATATATGTTGATGACTCTTCAAGGATTAGAATATTTACATCAGCATTGGATTTTACACAGGGTAAGCATGTACTAAATTGACAGCCTTCATCCTGCAACAAAAATCACGTTGGGTGGATCTGGAGTCTAAAGCCTAATGAAGGTCGTTTTGGAATTCAGACATTCTTGGGGTTTTTAAATTTTTTTGCTCACAATGAAGGTTTCAGGACAGAATCATATCTTTCATTTTGCAATACTTTTATGACATGCCTTCCAGGAGATTTATTATAAGTCTATATTTATCAATACTGTCAAATCTCAAATTTGTTTTCTTTACTGACAGGATCTTAAACCAAATAACTTGTTGCTAGATGAAAATGGAGTTTTAAAATTAGCTGACTTTGGCTTGGCAAAATCTTTTGGAAGCCCAAATAGAGTTTATACACACCAGGTAGTAACAAGGTAACACATTCTATTTTGTTTCTTACACAGAGATTGTTTAATTGTTGTATAGGTGTTTCTTGAAGTATGTTATGACAAATCAATGTATTCAGGGTGACATCTGCTCATGTGATGTGGCAAGAGCCACATAAAAAAACGACAAGGAAGCATTGTTTAATGAAGTCTTCATAAGAACTGCTTGAGTATGCATCTGTGGGGGTGGTTCTCGTATCTATCAAAATGATATACTTTTGAAATGTGTGGAAATAGTATGTACCTGCTTATAAGCCTGGATTTTGGAGCAAGACAGCTGCTACTTTCTGTTAATCACGAGACCTAGAACCATTTTTGGAGCTAGTTACATTACCTATTTTGAGACAAACCCTTGAACCAATTAAAATATTTTTAAATTTTTTTTATGGCAAGCTTATTTAAGGTATGCTGTAAAAAGTGGGGCTGCAAAATATGCAGTGTGTTGCTTTCTGACTGCTGTGATGCTAAAACTATTCAAGCAAAGCTGATGTAATGCCTTTATTCAAAAGACAGAAGTTCTACAGTGTCAAATGCAGTGTCATTAAACTTCATTAAACTAGATTACTCACACTGCCTATGAACAGTTTCAGAACAACAGACTCATTTTGCATAAAAGTGGTCTCTATACTTGGTTCTGTTGATAGGGAGATTCTTGGAAGATGGGAGGAATTCTGTCTCGCTGTGATTCATTCAACATAAAATTTTAAGAAAATTTCAGTTTACCTGCATGTTAAGAATTTTCTTTCTTATATGTCTGCACAGTTCAATACTTGTAATCAAGTCAGCTGAAACTGCAGGTAATCTGTGGTTGTATGTGACCCTGTTGTGAGGGTGCACAAATTTGTTCATTCTTTCTTAAACAAAACACTTTGCAGAATACAGCTTTTCGATGTCTGAAAAGTATATAGGCAAAAGAAAAACAATATCTTTTTTTTAGCTTTTGCATTGCAACAATATGTAGCAGTTGATAGGAGCAAAGCCAGGTAATTCTTCCAAAATGTGTTTTCTTTTCAGATGGTACCGAGCACCAGAACTGCTGTTTGGGGCTAGAATGTATGGTGTTGGTGTTGATATGTGGGCTGTTGGTTGTATTTTAGCCGAATTGCTCCTCAGAGTAAGTATTGAAATGTTTACATTTTGTATTTGCCCTTCCATTCACTACGGCTTTTTATGGGTCTCCTGGTTTAGGGCAAATTTTGGGAGGAAACCTCCAAAAGGGTTCCCTCTAGAAAGCAGGTTCAAGCGGCCCCTCCCACTACTGGTTTGGGAAAATATTTCCTTCAAGAAAAACGGAAAAAAATCTGTTTATTAAACAAGCAAAGTTAAATTTTTTAAATTTTTAATTTTTTTAATTTTTAAATTTTTAATTTTTTAAATTTTTAATTTTAATAAGCATGAAAAAACAAGTAATATTAAATAACTCACATTGTTCTGAAGAGATGGCAAATTCAGAAAGTCCTTTTTGTGGGGTGTAACTCTGCTCGCTCAGTCCCTTATCCATCCCTCCTGTGCTGGAAAATGCCATGTTCTGGGCCCTGGTGGGCCACAGGCATGAGTTCCTGGTGTTTTTCTGCATTTTCAGTCCAGAGAAGGTTGGAACAGATCCAAGAAAAAGAATAAAAAACAGATACAAACATCATAAAGTCACCTCAGGACATTCCTCCCCTTATTCCCCTATCATCAGCTTATTACCAAAATTAATATATATTCCAACTCTACGCGCACACACTCATATATATTCACACATATATAGAGTATACAGCTATATACAGACAATGGCAATGACATTCAGCAAACAGTGATATTTATTCATGGTTGTCACCCAACAATCAGATCTCCCTGAGGTACATATTGTGTTCTATCTTTCTGCATTATCCACCATGTGCAACCTGGTCCCTGAGCAAAGACAACCCCATGGATGGGTTTGTCTATACTTGAGGCAGAATTCAAACTGTCTTTTCTAACAAACCTCTGACATGTACCATTGGGACTTTATCTCCATCTACTGTATGCAGGGGCTCAGACTGGGCAGGGCTTGCTTGGTTGGTAAAACCTTGGGTATTCACTAACCATGTGGCCTTTGCTAGATGCTGCTCCCAATTTTTGAAAGATCCCCCACTCAGTGCTTTCAGGGTAGTTTTTAATAGTCCATTGTACCTCTCCACTTTGCCTTTAGCTGGTGCATGTTTGGGGACAATAGTACACCCACTCAATGTTGCGTTTCTTAGCCCAGGTAAGGGCTTGATAAGGCTGTTCTTTGAATGAGTCCTGTTGTCTGACTCAATCTTCTCAGAGGTGCCATGCCTCCAAAGGACCTGCTTTTCAAGTCCCAGGATGGTGTTCCGGGCAGTGGCATGAGGCACAGGGTAGGTTTCCAACCATCTGGTGGTGGCTTCTACCATCGTGAGCACGTAGCGCTTGCCTTGGCGGGTCTGGGGCAGTGTGATGTAGTCAATCTGCCAGGCTTCCCCATACCTATATTTGGACCAACGCCCACCGTACCGTAGCGGCTTCAACCGCTTGGCCTGCTTGATCGTGGCACACGTCTCACAGTCATGGATAACCTGGGAAATACTGTCCATGGTTAGATCCACCCCTCGGTCTCGTGCCCACTTATAGGTGGCATCTCTACCCTGATGGCCTGAGGCATCATGGGCCCATCGAGCTAGGAACAACTCTCCCTTGTGTTGCCAATCTAAGTCTATCTTTGACACCTCTATCTTTGCAGCCTGATCCACCTGCTCATTGTTTCGGTGCTCTTCATTAGCTCTACTCTTGGGGACATGGGCATCTACATGACGGACCCTCACAGACAGTTTCTCTACCCTGGTGGCGATGTCTTTCCACTCATCAGCAGCCCAGATTGGCTTTCCTCTGCGTTGCCAGTTGGCTCTTTTCCACCTTTCCAGCCATCCCCACAGAGCATTGGCTACCATCCACGAATCAGTGTAGAGGTAGAGCTTTGGCCACTTCTCTCTTTCAGCAATGTCCAGGGCCAGTTGAACAGCTTTGAGTTCCGCAAGTTGGCTTGATCCACCTTCTCCTTCAGTGGCCTCTGCGACCTGTCGTGTGGGGCTCCACACGGCTGCTTTCCACTTCCGGTTCATCCCTACGATGCGACAGGAACCATCAGTGAACAGAGCATAGCCTGTTTCTTCTGCTGGCAGTTGGTTGTACGGTGGAGCTTCTTCAGCCTGTGTCACTTGTTCTTCCTGGTCAGTGAGATCAAAATTTTCACCTTCATTTTCACCTGCAATTATCTCCAAAATCTCAGGGTGATTCAGTTTTCCAACATGGGTGTGCTATGTGATGAGGGCAATCCACTTGCTCCACGTGGTACTGGTGGCATTGTGGGTGGAGGGAACCTTTCCTTTAAACATCCACCCCAGCACTGGTAGTCGGGGTGCCAGGAGGAGTTGTGCTTCTGTGCCAGCCACCTCTGAGGCAGTTTGGACTCCTTCACAGGCAGGTAAGATTTCCTTCTCTGTGGGAGTGTAGTTGGCTTCAGACCCTCTGTAGCTTTGGCTTCAGAATCCCAGTGGTCAGCTCAAGTCTCCCCAGGCACTTTCTGCCAAAGGCTGCAGGACAGACCATGGCTCCCAGCTGCAGAGTAGAGCACGTTCTTCACATCTGGTCCTGTTCTGACTGGGCCAAGGGTTGCCACATGAATGATCTCCTGCTTGATCTGGGCAAAGGCTTGTTGCTGTTCAGGGCCCCACTGGAAAGTGTTCTTCTTGCAGGTGACCAGGTAGAGAGGGCTTATGATCTGGCTGTACTCAGGAGTGTGCCTAAGAAAGCTTGCATTTCCTTCTTGTTGGTTGGTGGAGACATTGCTGTGATCTTGTTGACATCAGTGGGAATCTGATGCTCTCCATCTTGCCACTTTACTTCCAGGAACTGAATCTCTTGAGCAGGTCTCTTAACTTTGCTCTTCTTGATGACAAAACCAGCTTTCAGGAGAATCTGGATGATTTTCCCTCCTTTCTCGAATCCCTCTGCTGCTGTGTTCCCCTACACAATGTATTCATGAGGTCATTGAGTGTAATCCTTTCTTAGGCCATGAAGATCCTTCGGGGAGGAGAGGATCCCCTGCTTCTGCTCCTCCTCTGACAAACTGAGTGCAATTAGTAATAAACCCCCAAATCATGCTACTGGAACTAAGATGCACGGTATAAGGACGAATATATACGTATCTTCAACACACTCTAGTACCATTGTAAACTCCCTATCAGTCATTATCAGTGAGCTCAGCACAATAGGTATTCTAATCTGTGCCACTCTGCTGTAAAAACTTCATGTTAGGCACAATACTGGTGCTATTTCTGGATAAGGAAATAAGCCTAGGGACCAGAAAGGTATTGAAACCTCAAAAAAGCCTAGGGACCAGAAACAGATGAAGGCCTCAACCCAGAGAGACATTATGAGTTCAAGCAACATGGCTACTGCTTGCTTTACCCCAATACAGAGTTAAGTAAACCAAAATGCAATCAATACAGTTTTTTTCACTTTCTTGAGCCATGTACTTGGTGCCAAAAATGTATTTGTCCTAGTTTAGGGTAAATTTTGGGAGGAAACCTCCAAAAAACATCCCTCTAGAAAGCAGGCTCAAGTGGCCCCTCCCCCTACTGGTTAGAGAAAAGATTTCCTTTGACAAAAGTGGAAAAAACCTGTTTATCAACAAGCAAAGTATTCACAAGCATGAAAAATGAGTAATATTAAACAGTAAAAACTCTTGCTGTTCTGAAGAGATGGTGAATCCAGAAAAGTCCTTTTCATGGGGTATAACTTGGCTCACTCAGTCTCTTATCAGTTCCTCCAGTGCAGGAATGCCACATCCCAGGCCCTGGTGGGCCACAGGCATGAGCTTCTGGTGTTGCTCTGGTCTTTCAGTCCAGAGTAGGATTGGCCAGTTCAAAGAAAAAGAAAAAAAACAGTCCAGGGCACTTCTCTGCAGCAGCTAGAAAAGGAACTAACTAAAAAGCAAAGGAGAGCTCTCTCCTGCTGTCTGTCCATTCTGCAGACAACACAGTCCAGGAGCAGAATGTGGAGGAGTGAGTGCAGTTTCTGAAAACAGATTCTGTGCTTCTTTATTCTCCCGCTTCACTCTCAGAACCAGTCTTAAAGGTGCAGAACTTAATATCCAGCATAAAGAGAACATGATTTGGGAGACAAGCATCATAAAGTCACCCCAGGACAATGGGTTTCTTCTTTCCTGCTAAAAGTAGAAGATGAACACAGGCTAGAAGAAACTTTCCAGAAGCTTGATAACTGTAAAGAAACTGGGTGTTTTTGGAATAGACTAAGGCTTCCTAAACATGAAAAGCATTGGTAGTCTTTAAAAACAGCTGGGTAAAAATGTTGCAAGAAACTGTTACAGTCTTGCGTTGGGAGAGTCAAGTAGGTAACTCTTGCAGGTCACAGACACATATTTTAGCTCACTTCCCTCCTAGAAATGTAACATTGCAGATAAGTGCATTGGCTGTCCCTTGTACCCAGGGTTCCTCAATTACAATCGCCAGTACCGTAATTGTGGATTTATTCCAAATGAATGGAAGACTAATGTTTTTGTAAACTGGTTAGTTGACAATACTGGAATGGATCTGAAGGTTAACATCAGAATAATCTTATGGCACTCCTCAGTGTGGCACACAAATGTGATGGTCCTTGAGTATTTTCCACTGAAGTAGAATATTTATTATACAAGTCTTTGGAGAAGACATTAAAGTGTGAGGGGAGCAGTGGAGGGTGGGCATACAGACATGGCTGAAGGCATGAAATAGCCTCCAGTATAATTTATCTTCCGTGACTAAGTGGCTTCTGCTTGGTTTCTGCACCTTTGATTGCTTTTTTGGGCATATCATAACCAGATTGGAGAACGTTCTGTGTGAGAACACCATAAAAGAAACCTTTGCCTTGATTGGTTGCACCAAATGGGTGTGCTGGTTTAATTTGATTGGCAGTTCAGATATGGAAATGTACAGTGGGTCTTTAAGCAGCACTCGTGATGGGAACATAAATATGCATTAGACCTGCTAAAGTTGAATACATTTAATCAAAGTTAGTAAGCCAATAATTCTTGAATTCAGTTGATTCTTTGGTTTGTCACAAAACAGAAAGTATATTACGGTTCAGTTTTTATCACTGATATTTTGAAATGTATGTGTCCTTTTTCAGGACAGTACAACTTCTGGGAGCTTTCTATGGAAGCAGTTTATATTCAAGGGGCTTTCATGATGCCACAATTTAGTATGCTGTCTACTAGGGATATCCATTATGATTTCTCTTTCCTAATTAATTGAACACTGCCTCTAATTTTTCATAAATCTGCTTTGGTCAACAAGTTTCTTTTTACTTGCATTGTGTGCCTGATACATGAGATAGAAGTTGGACTTTATATCCAGATACATACTTCTCACTCTTCTGCTTTGTTTAAATGAGATGCTGATCAGACAGTTTTCTATCCTAGTGGGTCTCTACTTTCCCTCATGCTTTGATTTCATTTCATTTCGCTGACTTGTGTAATCCAGTTATGGTTTCCTTTAAATATATATATATAAAAGCTAACTTCAGAGAACAGGTGATGAAAAGATCACCATGACCAACTGACTTTAGGCTGGCACCTGAGATACAAAATCTTTTCTGATTTTGTTTTTGTTTTTTTGGTTTTTTCCCCAGACTGATCTGGACTCTGAATTAAAGGGCTATACATGCTATGCATTTCCAGGTCCAGAGCATGGAGAAATTCCCAGCACATGCTATGAGTTTTAGTGAATTACTTTCATTCATTAAAACTGAAATGGGCAGTGCACAATGACTCATGCAATAAAGAAAATACTAAACTGTACTGCAGATTTCAGAATGAAAATCAGTAGATTGCTTAAAAGAGTCCCAGTACTTTAATTTAACATCGCTGCAGATATTTTTTCCAGTTTGTATGGGTTCAGTCTGGAAGATTAGTAGTAAATTTACATTAATGTGGTTGTGGTGTAATCTTATGTTTAAACTGTCTGCTATCAATGATACCAAGCCTGGGTTCAGGAAACCTTCAGAACCTATTTGAGCATAACTACAATGCCTCAAATATCCAGTGTACCTATGTGGGGAGATGTTATACAGAGGGGTTTTGCCTTGCAATTATGAGGTATCACTCAAAGCTTCTTTCTAAAATTGAAGTTTAGAAGTTAATTCAATAAAATACCGTATCTTTTTTCTAGGTTCCTTTTTTGCCTGGAGACTCTGATCTTGACCAGCTGACAAGGATATTTGAAACTCTGGGCACTCCAACAGAAGAACAGTGGCCTGTGAGTCATTTTGTTTAACATACTGACATTGGGTTTACTTGATCCTCTCTATTTTAGCTCTTGAAATTAAATGGTTATACCAGAATAATTGAGTAGATTTTTCAGAAGGCAGTTGCTTTATCTCATGAGGCAGCTGAGATTTGTTTTTCTCTTGACAAACCTCTGGTCAATAGCAATAGTATCAACACTTCTTGATTTCCTTTCTGCGTGCACAGTTTCCCGTGGCTACTGGTGTGAGATTATTGTTGCTGCTAATGTTTTTGAGGTGCTTGTTTCATTACCATGCTTTAACCTGGAAGGCTTTAATCACTTTCTGAAGTAGGAACCTAAGTTTGCCTTGGTAAATTATAGTTCGGGGACAGAAAAAAACCAGACCAACAGCATTAGGGATAAACAATTTGCCTCAATAATGATCCTGAAAAAAATACAACTTAGTACTACAATATCCTCTGAGATGGCAGCAAATTAAGTAACACCAGGCCAAACTGACTATCAGGTCACACAATGAGCTCCCTAATTATGGTTATTAAACAGTGACAGGAAGTGAGACATAATGTCTGATGGGCAACTTGTATCAGTTGCCAGACAAAGGGAGTCCTGAATTCCCTGATCAGGCTGTTGTCTTTTGCTGTTGAGTTCTGGAAGCACTTGCTGGACTTGTTCACCTCTGCTCCATCTCCATGTAGCTTTTCCTTATTGTAAATGGTGCTGGAATGCTATGGTATGTGATTGCAAAATGGAGCTGTAGCCAAAAGGCGAACTTCTGTGTGGAGCACTGCTAACCCCCACACTTTTGGTATTTCTCCGGGATTCTTAGTGGAACGCTTGAAGGTTTTGTACAATGACAGTTCTGCTTCCTTTAGAGAGAAATATTTAAGATACAAGTGTGGAAGAGAGATGATAGGAGATGGGCCAACACAACAAAAATATTACATTCCCAATCTCATTTCCAAACACATACATTGAATAATTGAAACCTTTACTATCAAGACTATAGCTGATTGAACACATTTTTGACTTTGTGTTAATATTTTATTTTACTTGGACAAACTTGATGTGACAACTGAGTTTTTAAATACTAAAATACTACAAAAGCATTATGTTTGTGTAATTGTCTGTTACAATTGTAAGTATAATTTTTCTGCTAGAATGTGAACACAGTGGGATTGATTTCATACCTAGAGGACAACAAAAGTATGCAGTTAATTTTTCGTTTAACTGCTTGGTGCATATTTTCCTTCCCTCCTCCTATTACCCATATAAAGTTTCAGTTGTGCATGTAAAATCAAAATGCACATGATGTTTCAGCTAACTGAACATGAAGAGAAAGTGAAGATTGACCCTTTTGTAAACATTTTCTCTCCCACCATGTCAGTTCACTAAAGAAGGTTTTATTTCATTTGTCTGACCCAGTCTAAAATTCTTTTATACTTCCTTTAGCAGTTTTTCCTTTTGGACTGATCAGAACTAAAGCAAGGGAAGAATAGATAATCTGGAAAGTTGTTTCCCTGTAACTGTAACAGTTATTAAAAAAAATGCTTTTATCACCTACTATTCCTACATTTATTTTATTTCAGTGACTTAGTATCAGCAATGTGTTTTGCAACATGATTTACTTCTGGTGAAAGCCATATGAAATTCCCTTTCTGTAAAAAGCTGAACTCTTTCTAGGGGAAAAACTTACATTCCTTTTTTGGTCTTTGTAGGGAATGACAAGTCTTCCAGATTATGTCACGTTTAAGCCTTTCCCTGGAATGCCACTTCAACATATCTTCAGTGCAGCTGGTGATGATCTGCTCAATCTTCTTCAAGGCTTATTCACATTTAATCCTTGCACTAGAGTAACAGCTACTCAGGTATAGTACCCTTGGGTTATCTCCTAATGTTCATTAAACTACTGTTAATATCAGATAAATGTGTTTTGAAGCCAATAAACCAGGTTTGAAATGAAACATCACATGAATTATTAGAAACATAATCCCAGTGCTTTTTAGAGAGAACTGTGAAAGGCATGGAGAGTACTAAGTGATAATCTTCATTCCTAGTGTAGAGTCAAGGTAGACAACTAAAATGTGTATGAGCCATGACCTTCCGACAGTCATATTTGGCATACTAAATTCAGTCACCTAAAACTTGAAGGTTAAATCTTAACATATTTTATCTTATTCCCTGGGATTGAAAGATTTTTCTCCTTCATCCAGTTTCTTCTTCATTGTCTTTTAAACTTTTATGGTACTTTTTAAACATAAAATTCTGTGTTGATTAAACCATCATTCTTATCTAATTATCCTTTACCATAATGCTTCCAATTTCACTACCCCCTGGTGGGGAAAAATAAAGAACTTTGAAAAAAAATCTTGCAGAATGTCCTAGTTTGTAATCCTCATTTCTGTGATGAGGAAGATACATCAGTTGGTAGTTAGAAAACTGTACTTCTGTCACTTTACAGTGATAGGGAAGCATGCAAGAAACATCTGTCCTCTTAGGACCAGGACTCCCTCATTGCTGGTTAGATCTGAATTCAGGAGATTATGTGTGTGTGTTATGTGTGAGTGTATGTGTTACATATTTTTACTAGAATACTTTTTCAGAGCACATTCAGGCTGTTTTGGCCACCATCTTTAAGAACACTCGGTATAAGTTTCCAGATAATTAGTTCTGCTATGCTTGAGGTATGCTAGAGATAGTTCTGCTATCTCTGTGGTAGTTCATATGAATGAAGTAATTTTTCAGGTCATATTGTAGGGTAGTGACTTGAATATATATTACTCTTCTAGTCTAAAGTTTTTTGTGACAATGCCACAGTTTAAGACAGGAGACAACTCGTGCTTACTACATTGGTTTGATTTATAGCATGTAATTTCCATGAGTAGAGATTACCTAAAAGACAACCACTTTTTGTTAATCACACTTCATGGTTCCTAAAATTTAAAGGTATATAATTCCACTACACTAAACTAAACTTGCTGACTAGTGTTGCCTTCTCCCCTAATACAAGTGATGTCTTTCTCACAGTTTACAGGGTAGAAACAGCACAGTTAAAGAAGTATCAGGGAAACACCCATCTTAAAACCTAACAAAACAGCTAATGTTCAGATCTTAAATCTGATCAAGACTTCAAAAATATTCCTTTAATTTTTCTTTATTCCTACTTTATTTTTATCCTCATCTCATCTGATCTTTCTATTCAGAATGTTCGGTGTTCAGAGCTAGAAGCCACTTATTCAAGACTTCTTATAAAATAATCTAGTTTTGTCAGGATGTCTGAACACTAGTTAAAAATAAGAGTACACAATTATCCCTCACTTCACAGATCCATGAGGGGTGGACAGTAATTGTGAACACATTCTTCATTTGCCCCAGTGCCACCCTGCAGTATAAAAGCGTTAAGTAGCTTTTAAGTCCTAATTTAAAGTGCTTTGTTTCACTGTAACCTCTTTATAAATGACACTGTTACTGGTTTCTTTTTCTTTAATTATCATTAAGGCATTGAAACAGAAATATTTCAGTAACCGACCAGCACCAACTCCAGGAAATCAACTGCCAAGACCCAACTGTCCTGCAGAAGCTGCAAAGGAGCAACAAAATGCAGTTTTAAATTTAAAAAGGAAAAGAACAGAAGGAATAGATCAAGGTAATTTCATAATGTCACCAGTTTTAAATAGGAGCTACATTCTCAGAGAGAATGGGATGCTTCCAGTTTTTTAGAAGAAAAACTCTAAATGAACTAATTCCCTGGGCACTGGGTGAAGCCCTTTAATGATATATGGTTTGGGGTCAGAGTTCTATGTTCTAACAGAATTAGCACAAAAAAAAGGCTGTACAGTGATGGTTAGGAGTCTATTAGAAGAAATAACCCTATTCCATTAATTTCTGCAATGGACAGTGGTACTCCCCAGTAAATTATAGGTTATTATGATGAACCTTTTTTTTTTCATGTTAACTAAAGGACAGGAAAAAGAGAGAAATGCTTCCTTGATTTATGTGACTTAATGATTTGAATTCATGCATTTGACAATGAGAAGAGTTTCCAGAGCTGTATCAAGCTAGAACAATAATTGCTTTAACACCTTTCCAAAAGTCTCATCTTCAACAAGAGGAAATGGTGTTTCTCTGTAAATGCTAGATGTTTGGAGATTGGCTATAAATGAGGCATTAAAGAATTCAGCATTACTTTTTGAGACCGTTCAATATTGGTATAAAAAGCAATATAATTTCTAGCAGCTGGAAATGGAGACATGATGTATTTTCTAATGTGGATTTTCCATAATGTTCTGTTACTGCTTTAGCTGGGCTGACAGAACCAGAAGGTTTCAAACGTAGATCCTCTAGTGCCAACAAATTTTAAAGGAGAGAGCCAATGATAGAGCTAGAAAACCTGCTGCCCTGGATTTCATTTGCTATTCTTACATGGAATTACCATCTAAATTTAAAATCTGAATAGTGATTTGGAAGACTAATGCTCTAGTCTTGATTAAAATAGAAATTTGAAGGACAACTTTGGTATAGGGGGTGGAAATGTGCAAATGTAATTTCCAAGAAAAATAAGTTGCATTCCCTGAAATTCCTACAATGGCCTTTCATCCTGCAGAGCACATTTCTTTCCCCTAGCCCTGTAGAGATAGCACGCCAGAACTTGGCAGTGTAAACTGAATGCTCACTGATGGGTATCATCTTCAAAAATATTGGCACCAGGAGCTGACTGCTGGGATAAAGATTCATGCCATCCCTGTATGTCCAGCTTTTCCACAAGAACAAATCCCTGTAGCCTGTGGGGTGTGTTCACCAAACTTAAATACTACTTGTAAAACAGCCTTTATTCACAGGGGAAAAGTCTTTCACTAGATGGATGACTGCCTGTGAAAAGTATTAAGCATGCTACTACTTATTTCTGATCAGTGAGATTTTTTGAGACACTGATTCTATGATGACATAACTGCCCATAACCTCTCTGTCACTTAACCAAAAGCAGCTCTGGTTCCCCAGAACACCTATTTCTGGTCCTATTAATGTGCATTCCTACAGGCTGTAGCTACAGGGATTATAAAGGATGGTGCACTAAAGTTTTTCCTGTTAATTCAGCATAAGGAATCTAATTTCAAAACTACTGGTTTGGAAAAAAAATAAAAAACATTCTATTCATATTTAAGATTAAGAATTATGTCCTGGATAGCACATAAGAAAAATCCTTGAGAGAGTGTGTGTGGTGGGACAGGTTTAAGTCTTAGAACAGCTTGCTTTTCTTAGGTTTCGAAGCAGAATTAGGTGGTTAGTTTTTCATATCAACAGTTGACTGGTTAGGTTTTTATATGAACAAAGAGAAATATTTACATGTATCCAAAATGCAATTAAAACTTAATTACAGAATTTGTGACTTTTGGAATATATATACTGATTCAAGTGAACTTTGATTCTAGCACTCTCTCATAGATTTATTAGAAAATCTCATCATGTACTGCCACTGATGTAAACAGCATTTAGCAGTTAAGAGTAGATGTACCTTGAGAATGATATCAAACCTCAAAGAGGGGGCTGGACCTCTATACTTTGCTAACAATGTGATTTACACTTTCCAGGATTACCAAAAAAACTGATTTTTTGACTGCTGTGGATGATGAATGAAAACGAGTGAAAAATCCCTGAGTCTCAGCCATTGATAAAAAGCTGTAATAGTCCCTGGATCATTATTTTTCAATATTTTCATGTGTAAAATATGAATTTACTATTTCCTTATTGACACAAAAGTTTCATTAATCCTTCTTTTTACAATAAAAATGTTTGTAAGAAAAAAAGATATTTTTAATCTGGTTTGCTGTCTTGTTGTTTGAGTCATGCTCTGAGACAATAACTGTCAAAGCTGCTTGCAGGCTACAGGTGTACACAGACTAATTTTACAGAACCTCTGTGCTGAGTCACATGCTATTCTGATATGTATCCCAAGGGCGAAGACTACAAATAGCATTTTCTTCTCACATGTAGCTTAGATGAACATATGTCTGTTTTCCAGACCGATAATAAAAATGTAAAAATGTAAGGAAAGGGTAGGATTTTTTTTTGTTTCAGCAAGTATTAAGAAACGAGTTTGCATATACTCTCATAGCAGTCGTGGATTAAGACTTCTCCAAACACAGACCCACTGCCTTGAAAATCAGTATGAAGTGTAGATAGAATATGAATTGTTTGGAGGGGGTTTTTTCCCTATTCCAGTCTTGCAGGAGAAGTTACCTGTAACATGGAAATACTGTTTCCTTCAAAACCTTGAAGATCGCAGTGAGAGACAGAGGAGGAAGATCCAGCTGGGGAAACTACAGTATACTTACTCGTTCTGTCAGCGTGTGTCTGTATAACAATCCATAGTGCAGACACTGGACTCATCTTTGCCTGAATTCCAGTATGGAGAGGTAGCAGTTTCTGCTGGGTAACCAAACTTGTGCAGTGGAGGGAACCAAGCTTGCGTATGCTGTTGCTGAGTCTTAACTGTGTGCCCACTGCTGTTGTGCAGTGGATCTCAGGGAAACCTGCTGAGCCATTGTCATCTTCTGCCTTTGAACCACATTCAGTACTCTTTTCTAATTTTGCAGCAAGTGCAGTAGTGCAAGACTTTGAGGCTTGTAGAGGAGCAGCAATGCTCATGTGTTCATTTTGCTGCTACTTGAGCTAGTGTAAAGTATTAGGCCTTGTAAGGGAGAAGAGGTAGTATTTCCCAGTAGCCCACTGTGTTCTGTATTGGTGGTTGGCAGTTGAAAAGTAAGCAGATTTCCTAAGATCTAATTGATGGTGTAGAGAGAAGTTTTATCCATTAACATTAGTTGTATACGTTTTTGTTTAATCAAACATCATCCTCCTTATTGCAGGCTAGAGGATTAAGATAACCACAGTCCTACTTCTCACCTGGCACGGGTTCAAAAATATGTAAATCTGAATAGGGAAGATGGATTTAAGAGTACTGTAAACTTTTTGCATTTGCTTATGTAGCATATCTTTCTAACTGGTCCTAAAAGCCTGGAAACCTTCGTCCTCTAAAACAGATAGTCACTGAAAATGCAGTATCCCTACTACTGGGTGTAACAGATAAGGTTTGCATCACAGTGAGAATCTTAAGTAGTCAGTTCTGCTTTGGGAAAGAAACACTGTTTCTTGTAAAAAAGCTGTATCTGTCTAGACCATACCCATACCTGAAGGAAACCTTATCCATTAGAAAAAAACCCCAATCTTCTAAGCTCTTATTGGTAAAAGTTGTAGAGTAGGTACTGAATTAGATGTTAGTCAGTGTATTAATGTGGAGAGCATGGTTACTGTGCTCTGTAAGAGTGGGCTTGAGGTGTGATGTACTAAGGCCTGAGCAGCAGGCTTCAGCCAGAGCTGACTTAAAAGGTGAGTCCTGGGCATTATGTGACTAACACCATCAGTATTGTTTAGCTAAAAACACATGACTGAGATGTTTGTACTAGCTTTTATCACCAAACTGGATGCTTTAGAAACTTTCACATGACCTTGTGCAACTATTTGCAAGAAATGTATCATTTTAAGGAACTTTCCTCAAGAGACAACAATAGAGGCTTGTTTGTAGGGTATTTTAGGGAAAACCCTCCCAGACAAGACCTGGCCTCTGGCAACACCATGGCCCCAGCTGGGAGGGAAGTACGCCATCAGACCCAGGTGCTTTGCACTAAAAAACATAATCAAGTCACTTTGACTTGCTGATTCGGGCCTATAAAAGCTGGACCCCCTTTCAGGATGAATTTGGAGACCTTATCTACAAGTGGACGCCCTGCATAGGATTTTCCCAATTGCTGAGAAGGGTTCTTCAGGTCCTCACTGCAAAATGGGGCTCCCCAGATTTTTTGTGCTTTGGATGATGGTAAAGTATTTAGGCAATTGGTGATGTCTTTCTAAATCATTGTCCTTTCTCTTGTGTAGTAATGATTAGGTGCATTACTTTGCTTATTTTTGCATGTTGCTAAAGCTGAGCACATAGTAAGCTTATTGTTTTATTGAATGTATAATTTTATTTTGCGTTGCCTTAATACTCACAATGAAATAATACCATTCTTTCCCTTGGTGTCTGTATCCTTTAAATTGTCCCCATTGGAAAACAAAGTGAGAGGATATTTTGTGACCAAGACTATTGTCTTGTATGTGTGTATGCCACAGTAAATGCTCACAAAGTGCAATTTTTCATATAATACAAGTTCCAGAGCTGTTTCCCTCCAGCTCCCACACAGCAATTTGGACTGTGCTCTATATGTACAGTTGGGCCCTATTCTATACCATGAGTGTGTGCAGTAAGTCTTGTTTTCAGTTGAGTTCAGCTGAATTGTTTCAGTTGAGTGGAGCTGAGTG
Organism: Parus major; assembly: GCF_001522545.3. Lineage (NCBI taxonomy): Eukaryota > Metazoa > Chordata > Aves > Passeriformes > Paridae > Parus > Parus major. Next base: position 21,647,937 of record NC_031799.1, read on the forward strand.
AAGCTACCTGTGTCAAGGACTAAAATTGCCTTCCTCTTAGTGATGGTGTGCACAGATAAAATGCATGTGCATCACAGAGTAAGATAAGATTAGAGAAAGGATCAGCACAACACTTTTTTCTTAATCTCAGGCTTATGGATGGTTTGATTTTACTTTTGTGACTGGTAAGAACTCTGGAAGAAGTATTTGGGACTTGTGGTAAATATAATATGCAGTCACACAGTCATCTAAACACTTTAATCTGTGACTTGGATAGTTTGTAACCTTTTTATCATGTTAATCATGCTTCAGCATTGATAGTCAGTCTCTAATCACAATAATTTACTGAATATGCAGCTGCTGTAATCTGTTTGGCTTCTGTTCAGAACCACAACAGTCACATATGGTTTATCTGGAGCATGTAATGTGCATGCTTATGCAAAACTCTCAGTTGTACACACGAACAAACAGGAACCTAATGTAAATGCCTCTTCCTTTGGGTTGAGATGTTTCTTCTGCCTTTACCATCTTTTATCATGAGTTACTGCTGTTTCTTCCTGAGAGGTTAGTTTTCTTTGCAATCATGATGGCTTTTACCTCAAGACTTGTTGGAATGTAAGTGATGCCTTCTACTGGTATTGTTTATAATTGAACTAGAATGTTGTTTTCTTCTTCCACTTTGTTGCTGTAATAAATTAGGAAAACTTGTTTTATCAGCATGCCACACAGAAAGGTGCTCTCTGTTTTACACAGAAGTGATTCTTGTAGATGCCAGGATTACTTGTGGTGGCATGGAGATCAAGGACTGCTAGCTATCACATCCTCCTCTGTCTCCCTAGTTCTTGATTAATGCCAGTGCTGATCCCAGAAGCCTTTTTGTTTTGGCGAAGAAGGCTCAGGGTTGAGTTGTAACATACAAGTTACTGTTTTGCATTTTTGGCATTTTTCTATGCATGGAATGGCCTTGATATGCTCCAGGCAGCACTGCCAAGTCTTTGCAGTTCTTGGCTTTTGTTCTTGTTCTCTTGAATTACTGCATGTGCACTGCTCACTTAGCCATTTCTTCTGGTGCACAAATGTTTATGCTCCACGTGCTCCAGTGTAATGATTCTTTTACAGAGCAGGTTTCACCTGCAGCCTTTTAATACTGCAAGAGAAGGAAGGGGTCATTACAAAAGAGGCTATCATTTGGTCTGTTTTTATTTTAATCCCTCTCCTCCTTCTTTCGTTTTCTACTCAGATATGTCAGCTTTGTCTCCAAGTTAAGCTATTCTCTCCACAAACCTGTAATAAAATTACAGTATAAACCACAGATATGTCTATGGCTTATCAAGATGAGACAGAAAAACTTCTCAGAGAACTAAAATGAGTGCTCTGAACACTTGGCAGGCTGTATTTTGACACCTTGCTGATATTCACAGTAATGTGAATGTCTCTGAAGACATTCACAGCTGCAGTCTCTTTTGGCTCCAAAACAGCACTGCCTGGGAGAACCTTCTGTTGAACCTGGTCTTTCAGAAGACCTTCTGGGAATTAGACTGACCACTCCTGTAGCCCACCACTACCAGGAAGATTCCTGAAGCAGCTCCAGTCTTGCTAGTGAGAGAACTCTGGCTGAACTTTTTTAATCACATAATTCCAATTTCTCATGTTCAGGTTTTCCTAAGTAGAGCTTTGATGCTGTTGAACTAGACTTGTATAATCTCTGTGTTCCATTCTAGGGTTTCAAATTTTTTTTTTCTCTTTGTTGGCAACTTACTCAGAAAAAATTTATTTATTTCTTTTTTAAAACTCCTTTCAAATAAAAGGACAGGGTGGGGGAGGGTCCTGTCCCTTCCAAAGAATCAAACCCATGAACTGCAGGTCCTGCACAAGTATTTTTTTGAGTGTCTTGCTGTGTGGCAAGCACAGAGGCCACTAGCATTTCTTTTTGTTCTGCTGGTTTGAATTGGGCCCAGAAAGCTTCATAGTAATAGCATTCATTACTGTGATACGAGCAAAATGATTTGCAGAGATGGAAGAAGGAGATGAGGCACTTTACTCTTAATTAGAATTATTATTGTCTACCAAAAGAGATTGGTTCCTTTGGCACTGATAGTTACACTAAGCTCATTTACACAACAGGTGTATATCAAAGCTGTGTGCTTTGATTTGGGAAATCTCCATTTTGGGCCAAGGTGACAGACAGGTACCCTCAAAGAATACTTATGCTGTCCTGCATGGACTTTCATCTGAGAATTATTTCTTTTTTAAAGAAAACATCCACTGTCAAAATTAACAGATGATTAACAGTTACTGCAATCTGCCAGTCCGGAAGAAGTCTGCTACTGAGTTGACAAATGTAAAACTGTCCTTTTCTTGCTACTCTAAATTTACGTTTTGGTTTGGGAACTTCCTCTGGTGTTCTTACATAAGCATCCCAAATAAGTCAACAGTCCAGAATGTGCCACCATGTCTTTCATCTATATGATGGAAGAAACTGATTTTAGTCTATTAGACTTAATTGCAGGAGTTGAAATTCTGATTTACAACCGGCTCAGTTTTTCCTAATGCTTGTGTGTGACAGAGAAGTAAGGCAGATGGTCAGAAATGGTAACAACTGTCTGATCTTAACCTAGTGCTTGCTTGTTTCTCTGAGAGTCATCACTCTTCAAGCTTCAGGTTCTGGAGGAGAGGAGAACCAGGTTGGCTATCAGCCTGAGCCTGTTTAACTTCAAATTCTTGTAGACCTGCTTTGATAAGACCTTTTATATTGACCTTACCTGGTAACTCAGGGATATCAGGCTTCCCTTCTTCCATCTGTCACTCATTAAGTCCAGTAAGACTCAGTGCCTCCCAGCCAGCACCAGACTTCCTGCTGCTGGCACTGACCTTGTACTGCTGACACCTGAGTGTCTGAAATGGGAAATAGGCAGGGGTACACTGCTGTCTCCTTTTCTCCCAGCACACTTTCCTCAGCATCACCTAAATTAAACATCCATGTTACTTGTTTCTAAGGTATTGGTTGTGATTGAAAATCTGAGATGTCATTTAATGAAAATCTGAGTAGGAAGGAAATGCTGTACTGCATCTAGTGGCACGGGGCTTAGAAAGAATGGCATTTGTAAGTGGCATTTCATGGCATTGTGCTGAAAATGGGCAACAAAGAGTGTGCAAAAGCAACACCGGGGAGTTCAATGAAAACCTGTGTAATGCCACACTTCTGTTCTGCACTTACAGAAATTAATCTCCTCAGAAAGGTATAATTGATGCATTTCTTTCATAAACAGTGCAGATCTTAACCCATTCTAAATTAACACTGGAGTGGAAAAACAACTAAGCAACCAGTTTATTAAACTATCATTCTCAGAAAAAAACAAGGTTTTAAAAGCAATTTTGCTGGGAAATACCAGCCTTGTAGGTTTTCTAAAACTAAACTCTTCAAATACTATGCAATACTTTCTTTCAGGTCCAGCAAGTTTCATTTGACTGGAATATAACCAAATTTGAATACTTAAATGCATGGATAATTTTTTAGAAATCAATAACTGCTACCATCCAGAAAATAGTTTTTGTGTGAATTACAAAACTCTAATAAAGATATAAAGGAAGATACCACAGTTTGGCATTATGACCAACCCATTGTTCTGAAAGAGGCAGTTACATTTGTGTGTCAGGCTGCACAGGCATTGATAGTCTCTGCTATCACTCTCCTTCAGGGATTTATAGTTGCAGGCTGCTCTTGCTGTGTGCTGGCACATCTTTGGGTGTTCATGTTGCTGCTGTGGTTGCTCACTCTGCCTCCCCAGCTTCCACGCACAGTCATAAGGGTGATCATCCAGACATAGCAGTAACAACTACTGGGATATTCCAAACTCTCTTTTTGTCAGGCCCACAGCTTGGACATAGTGTACTGTTCCAGATGCTCCAGGCATGATTCCTAGGGTACACTGGCCTTTGGAAGATGTCCAAAGGCCAGGGCTTCTGGAAACCCTTGGCTACCTACAAGAATAGAATGTGGGGAGATGTGGTCTATAATCCAGATGCTGGTGCACACCTAGGAACAAATGGAGAAAGCTGGGACTTGGTCTTAAGCCACAAAGGCTGCTTGACATAGATGGTCTTGCAGTGACACACAAGTTACAGTTACAGGTGATAGATAAGTTACTTCTGCTATCTGATCACACCTTTGCATAGTGCTTCCCTGTACTGGAATATCTTTTCCACAGGAAACAACTGTGGCAAACAGTAAGGTCATTGGCTGTGTCAGAACTCCAGCTGGGAATTTAAGTTGTGATTTCCAGAACATGTGTGTGCACATACATAGACATTTCTCCTCCTTTCCCATAACGATGTTTTTGCCTGGTTTCTTAACTACTAGGCTCAAGCAAAATAAACATTTTCTTAAAAAGCAATTCCAAGCCTATTTTGTTTAACAGGCATACAAATTCTAAATTTACAGAAGTGACCACCACAACATGTAACATGTAAGATTTTGTTTTCTTTCTGTTTACTTTTATGTTTGAAAAAAAATTGCCATATTTAATTTACTAAATATTTATTAATTAATATTTAATTCAATTAAATAATATTAACTATTAATTAATATTAAATGTTAATATTAATTAAAATTTTATATTAATTAAATTAAAATATTTATTAAATATTACATATTTAATTTCACCTGAAAAACAACCAAGTGGTGTATTTCCCCTTCTCATTGGATGCAGACATTTTGTCTTCATTTTGCCAATTGACACAAACCCAAACTGTTTAATTACTGAAAAAACTTGAACTTACATAGCATTGAAAGCATCATTCTGAGTTGTAGCTTTATTTCAGAAGATGAGAACAAAATGATGCAATTCCTAATATTTTTATCCTAAAATACACTGGGCCATTTCATACTGAAGAAGCAGAGAGTCTTTGAGCATTCCTGGTAAGTTTTGATTTCCCTGTGCTATGCCAAAAAGCTTTTTGCTTCACCACAAAAATTTTCTGACTTCTCTGTAGAGGTAGTTCTGCATTCTTCTCACAGTGAAGGAGGATGGTGAGAACCTCTGCTTCCATAACAATAATCCATGTAGAAATAAGTGAGGGAAGAGTACAGCGGATATGTGTAAAGGCGCAACACATACAAGTGAAACTGTGGTTGGCATCTGAGGGTAGTAACGCCTGTCCCAGTGACCTGAGCAAAGCACATGTGCCAGAGGTCACTAGTATGTCTTAAAAGTGGGTTGGCTATCTTGTGGGCTGCATAAAGGTGACGTGCCTCAAAGTGACATGCTTCAGGGGCTTCAGGTTCTGCTGCTCTGCCTACACATATTCTGATGAGGACAATGGTTTGCTCCCAGAGCACAAATGACTTTTGACCAGGGGCTTTCCTGAGAATTGTCGCATGGTTACAACTTCTAACCCACTGCTTTCTTTCCTTCTTTGCTCCCTGAAACCTGGAATGGAGATCAGAGTTTTAAGTCAGTTCTTGGCTATGTCTTTTGTACTGTGGGGATAACTTCATGCTGTTGTATTATATTATGTTGTATTATATTTTCTTCAATAAGTTAAAGGTCCCTTTTACGGTGGTTTGTTCCTTTTCCCCCTTGCTTTCTTGGTTTGACCCAAGTTATCGCCTCCCCTACACTGCCCATCACTGTAACCCAACCCCATGTTTCAGGAGCTTCCCCGTCAATCATTGTAGACCCTGCCCCTTGTTCCCAAATATTCCCTGTTCCCCTTCCCATTAAGTTGTCAATCCTCCCCTGTGCCAACCCCCTGCCTGGACCGCCCCCTTTGGAATTCCCCTAAACCTCGAGGTCCCCATTGGCCCATGTGTCCCACTCTCCACCCCTTGTCTTCCCAATTGGCTTATGCTTTTTGTAACCCCGCCTAGTGCTCCACCCCTAAGTCTTCCCTATTGGTTCATGATTTGGACTCTCCCTTTGATCCTCCCCTGGATATAAGTTGCTGTACCATGTGTCTGTGCCGTTTGTCCCTGGACTTTTTAATGGAATAAGCCTCTTTGGAAACTGTACAAAGGACCCTTTCCCGATCCTTACCCTGGCCCTAGGCCAGATCCATCACTGCCATAGAGAGCAGCGTTCTGAGCTGAGCAGCCCTGTTCTACCGCCACTTGGATGACAAGTAGTCTGAGGGTGGCCGCACTCAGTGCAGTCCAGGAAAGGGCTAGCTGGCAAATCACCTCTGGAACTGTATCACCATACCTGCATTCTTCTTGACTTAGTAGAAATCTGTAAGTCTATATGCATAGAATTCCCTGAACAGGGCAAGACCAAGGCATCTTGCCTTTCCCTAGTGATACTGTGAATTCCCTGTCACTTGAAAACCCTAAATCAGAATTAGCATCTCTTTAAAGAGGCCCCCTGCCAAAAGGAAGATTTTGAGACAGGAATTACTACTGGTTGAAGATTTCTGTCCAGTAAATCAAACCAGCCTTCTCTGATTTCAGAATGTGTATTTGATAGATAAACCTTATTCTAAATGCAATGATAGTTTGAGAGTGACAATTCTTTCCATGTAGTAACATCTGCACATTGCTTTGCTATTAGTCTGCATAATGTTTGCCAGCAACGCAGCAGGGAAGTTCAAGCCTTTCTGGTGATGAATTTTTACTGAAAAAGCCAAGGCACATATCCCAGAGCTCTAGGGTTCTCTAACTGATTGGAAAGCCATTACAGAGCTCTGCTGTTTTCTTCAGTGCAGAGGCTGGATTTGTTTTTCATAAAAGCCCTGGCTGGCATTAACAGACCTGCATATAGCAGTGAATTAATGGTGTTCCCCGTGCAGGGAATGCTTGTTGCCATCACTGACATGCTGATGTGTGATACAGTCCTTGTACTCTTCCACCATGCTCATACATCACCTTCACCGATGTCTCTGAAAGACAGTTTAATTTTTAAATTAAACCTCAGAATCTCCTTCATGTTTTGAGTTGATTTTGCAGATGTGGAAATTAAGCAAAGCCTGACCAGACAGCTTCTTGCAATTGTATAAGAAGTCTGGAATAGAAGAAGATTGCAGTTTTGCTGAGTTCTCACTAGACTGCAATCCTTGTGTTCCCATGTGTTAACCACATTCTTTGGGAAGGTGACTGTGTTTACAAGTTAAACACATCAGTGATTTTCCACTGCCTGTTGTCTGGTCATGCTGTTTTCCTGATTGTATTTATAACTCACTTTTTAAGTCTATCTCTGCAGCTTCTAGGGAAAGGAGCTATAAATCAGAGAAGGTGTGCTGAGCTTCCAGCCCCAGTCCTGGCTTGAGAAGTCCTCACCTGAGGTTGGGACTGCTGCTGCTTCTACAAAGCAGGAGCATCAGCCACATCAGTGCCTGAACTGTGCTGTGGTCCTCTCAGATGCCCAGAAACTGGTGTCCTTTGCAGTTTAATAACCATCTGGTTGACAGAGTTAATCTTCTAAGAGTGGTAAATACCTTGCCTCTAGCTGAGTATATGCAGGAGCACCAATAACAAGTAAGTACATATCTGTGTTTTATTAATTGTACTGCTATGGTAACTGCTCTCTTCAGTTCCTAGTATAACACCAAATTATGTAATATTGATTCATCATATGATCTACTTCCTGAAACACCAACTCTCTTTGTTTGCATACATGAGGAAAGAGGAAGGGCTTTTACATCCTGCAATCCATCCTAGTTTCCTTGGTAGGTGTTGCTACATTATCTACATGTACATATCCCTATTCAGGATAATAGCTTTTAGTTGCACTGAATTCCTAAAGTAAGAGCAGTTAAAACTACAAATAGAGTTTAAAATATTTGTATTTTATATTGTGTAAAATCAGTTGTATTAAATATTACAGTGTATTTAGCATACACACGCAGAAGGACGTAAAGCCGAGACTGGGGAGTCTTTCCATAGAGTCCTTCATTTCTACTTTTCATAGCTTTGCAGTAGTAAGTGCTATCTGTGCAGAAAATTCATGTTACTACAGGTTAGTGTCCGCAAATTAGAGGATTAGAGGAGTCCTCTGAAAGTACAGACTTCCCCATCCACCTACAAACACATCTCCTTAATATGTACAACATACATGATAGTTAAAATTAGCTTTAAGTCCGCCCTGGGCAGAGATATATTTATATATTTTAGAGTTATATTCATAACTCTAGTAAGTCTTTGTTTTTCACAAAGTTCAGTTTAGCATGATCTTGGCTGAGCAGCAGTCTGTGTCAGTTAGTAAAGCTTAATAAAATTAATGTGTTCTCTCGTTATTTCCTTATCTACAAATCTGCCCTTATCTACAAGCAGATTCACGCAGTGTGTTTGTAAAGACACATTCATCTGTTATGACGACGCCTGTCAGATCTGAATTTGGCTTTGCAAGTTCCTGTTGTCACATGGGAAGCTGAGAAATCCTCGGCTCCTGCCTAGTACTGCGCATGACTTTTAGCGACTGAGGCTGGAGAATTTATTTCGGAAACACCGAGGAAAGGTCTCAGCTCCTATTAGGAAAGCACGGCCTTACAGCTGTCCTTGGAACAAACGCGGCATTTCCACGCATGAACGGGCTTGTGTGCGGGCCGCGCGATGCGGCAAAGCAGTGTGCACCGGGGTTGGTGCGCTACAGCTTTAAACTTCAATTTGATGCCCAGCCCCGTAAGATCCGCATATTTAAATGCCCTATTCACTGAATTTATTAGATTCCAGCGACTCAAAACCAGGTGTTTTAACGGTATATTAGCAGGCAGGTGTCCTTGCGAGCAGGACAGCCTAGGATGGCCCCGCTCGGACCCACCGCCCGTGTATCCCCGCGGACTCGGGGAGCGCGGTAGCGCAGCTCACACGCGGGCTGACGACAGCGGAAGCCGGGCGGCGGGGCCGGGCCGGGCCGGCAGCCGGGCAGAGGCGGTGCCGCTCCGCCCGCGCTGCCCTGCCCATCCCAGGACATCCCAGCCCTGCCCATCCCGGGATATCCTAGCCCAGCGCGCTGCTGCATGCGGGAGCAGGGAGGGAGCCTCGCCGGCCCGCTCCTCCAGCATGTCCGCCCGCTGTTGCGCCGGCCAGGTAGGGTCGGGAGCGCGGCAGGTGTGCGGGCGGACATTCCCGGGCACGGCGCTGGGGGCCCGCCCGGGGGCTCCGCGGCGGGGAGCGAGGTCCCGGGGCGCGGCCGGCGGGCCGGGGCGGTGGGCGCTCTCGCCGGGAGCGGAGGCCGGGCTGGGCAGGGGCCGGCGCGCCGTGCCTGCGCGGCTCCGGGCCGGGCTGCGCGCCGGGCTCCCCCCGCCATCGGCGCGCTGGAGGAAAAGCACCAGCCCTCGCAGCGAGCGGGGGTGCCTGTCCGGGCTCTCCAAGTGCCCACCGTGGTGTTCCTGCCAGTTTCTTGGGTGGATTCCCTGGTGTTTCGGGAGGGAGGCTGTCCCCGAGGTGCGTGCGGACAGGCGGGAGCCGCTCCGCACACCGGACATGCTGTCCGCATGCTGCGGGTGGAGGTGCCGACATGGAGAGAGGCCTTCCCAAAGCCCTGCATGGCAAGGAGCAATTCCCAAAGGGGCAGCGGATCCTTCGGAGCTACGAGGGGCGGTTCAGAAGTAGCCGCTGGCTGCAGGTGGTGGGGGAGATGACACCACATGGTATAAGAATTGGAATGGTCTTAACTAATCCCGTATCCACTGGCTGCCCATCTATCCTCAGGCAGACCTTTCCACAAGCTCCTTTGAATTCGGCTTGTGGAAGGTTTCGGCGTGTTCAGGTGCTGAAGAGGAAGTGAGAGATGAGAACAAGTGATGAGGGGGGGCTAGGTGCAGGACTTAACACTGTTCAGTATCCATGGGGTGGGTATTCGGTACTCCTCATCTTACCATGGTGCACCTGTTTTCCTATTTAAATAAATTCCATGGATGAAGGATCGTGACTTGGAGGAGACAGGCAGTATTGAGGCCCTTTCCAGATCTCCTCTTTGGTTGCACTGGAGGGAAGGACTCCTGTTCCTAATAGTTGTCTCGCTGGTGTGATATTAGACATCTCCAGACACTTTATTTTGTGGGGGTTTGTTCACAAATCTCTGTTTCTGCAACAGAAACCCTTTACTATTTCTGTCTGCAACAGACTAGCCAGCAAACTTACTCCTGTTTTGCATATTTAAATAAATACCTTATGGTCCTAATTCTGTAGATACTTCTTTTCCTTTGCTCACTCTGCCCACCCTCAGAATCTGGTTATTCTCTTGTCTTTTGTGAACCTCTTGAGAAAAGTCTTACGTTATTCCTGTAGTTTGAAATCCTGGGCTCGGTTTGGTCTTTTGTTTGTGTGTCTTTCAATCTTCAGTGGGATAGGAGGGATAACTGAGCATACATCTACTTGCTTGCTCTCTGGGAGCTGCCCTGGACCTCTCCACACAGACCCGTGGACCGTGGGGACAGCAGTAACCACACTTGCTAATGTTCTTAGTGCAGGGGCCTCTGTGACTGCCTCTTCATAATCATTTTGGCAGCGTGTGAAAAAAGTTGTGGAGCAGCTCAGCAAAGTGCAGTTAGTAGGTGCTACAAACCACTACAGTGGTTTGTGGCTTTTTGCATTTTCATTGTGCTCTTTTTTGGTGTAGCTCCTGGAGAAGTAACTTAAATTACCAAGGGGATGAAACTGTTGTGATGCTCAGTGGGGAATGGCACGGCTTTAGTGTAACTAACCTTTGAGACTTTCTTAAAGCCTCTGTGCCTACCCCACGTAGACATCCCTGATAGTAATGTGTTTCATTGACACTGATGTCTCACTTTGGAGTCTGTAAATAAACTGAACTCCTTAGTGTTGTTGAAGATGAAGCGAAAGCCCTAAGGTGGATGTAGTCATGATGCCAGAAATCCCTGGGGAGCTTTATTCTGCTGGCTCAAGCACTACTTTTGATGTAAGACTTACCTATGCTAAATATGACATATTGCTGGAGTTACACCAGCAAACATAGTGTGGATAACCTTTTTATAGGCTAAGATTATAAACAGCATAAACCATGTTTGAATTTCATTGAAAGTGTCACACTGCATTGCATTGCATTGCATTGCAGTGTCACATTTTTAAAATGAAAAACGGTCTTTGCCTTTTTTACTTGATTTATTCTAACCTTGATGAGGGCAAGTTTGTATAACATGATTAATGCAGAAGACAAACAAAAGGGATAGAAGTTGTTCATTTGGTCTCATCTAAACTTCCTCAGGCATTTTGTGGGTACTGTTAATCAAGCTGGAAAATCCAAAAGGAATTTGGCCTCTCCTTCAGTTTTTTTCCTGAAGATGAAGTTAACCCTGTGTCCAGAGAGAATAAGTGCCTGAGGAAAGATGAAACTTTTGTAAGAGTTATACAAAACAACTCTCATGTTAGGTCCCTGATTTTTTCAAAAAATATAGTGGTTTGGTGTGCTTGATATCCTGCAGCATGAGGATTACTTGTGGCAAGTATTTTTTCCTTATTTATATCTTATGCGTTCCTCTGTCTGTGGGTCTGCTTTCCTAGAACTGACTGAGAACTTAAGTATTGTCTTTCTGAGCTATGTAAGGGCAATTTTCGTTTGTGTGTAATTGCTGCTTGTCTGCAGCTGGTATCAAAATTATATTGTGAGTTAACATGACAATTCATCTTCACTCCAGAAACTTTTCCTGGTGTGAAATAGATGATGAGTGGTACTTCTTTTGAGTCAAACCATGCTAGATGTCTAGTTGATGGTGCCTGTCAGAATGAATGCATTCAGGTTTTGCAGCCCAGATTCCTGTTGTTATAGGATATAGCGGCAAGCTGCCAGGCTTCAGTCTGCTTTGGTTATGCTGATTCTGCTTTTGCAAAATTATTTAAAATTATCTTAATGGACATTACTGTGTGACTTGCATCCTTGCCAACTAGCCCCTGAAAACTGTCTTTGAAGGAACTTGGCCATTTATAAACTTTAATTTTTGCAGTTGTTTTTTATTGGGCAATGTACAACTTTGCTTTGAAGAAAATTGTGGTATTTAGGTTTCCAAGCTTGCTAAATGTTTCTTCTATTGCTTGTGTCTTATTGATAGACCTATTTTAAGAATGCAGTGAGGATACAGTTTGGCTTGGACCTCCACAATGCTTTTGATTACATAAAAACTCTGCTTAAATTGACAGGAAACAGGATTTTATATTTGGCTTTTCTTCAGTAGTGATTCTCAAGAGAATAAAGTTGAGATCATGGTTAAGGAAAGCAGCTGTTGCGGAAAATCTTTATTAGAATGAATATGTTTTTTCCAGAGTTAAAGAAATGTAATTTAGATTGTTAACATTCATTTTTGGTGGACAGTATGTTGTAGCTGGGTTGTTCAAGAAGATGGATTTTTCAGTTAGAACTGGTAGCTATTAAAATTTATGAAGCTCTTTTTGTAGGTTTGTTAAATCCTGAGAGATGTGCTTAATAATACTTAGAAATTATATCATGTAGTAAATAAAAGATGTGCTGCAAATTAGAGTATCAGGTTTTCAATTTCTACCCAAAATTCTAATTCTGATGGTTTGGGGTTTTTTAAAAGAAAAAAGAGGGGTAAAACCAGCTCTGGTATATTTTTCAGGTTGACTTTGGCCCATCTTATGGCTTCTGTGACTCATAGCTTTTGGGTAAGGGAGGGAGATCCCTGTGCACTCCGGGACTGCCTGCCTCTCTGGTGCTGCCTGTTTGCACCTGCAGGTTGAGAAGGGGGCTTGCAGTCCTGTCCCCATGGTCTTCTCTTTTCATTACATGGTGGTTCTGTCACCCTCATCCAGATCTGTGTCCTCTGAGGTCACAGGAGCACTGCAGGACGTATGTGTAGTGCTGAGCGATGGTCCTGGTGGTGCTCCTGGCTTCACTCCATGGGGTGCTCCCAAAAATACCATCTCTTGTTCTGGAAATGGCCTTCCTAGGCTAGAGGGGTTTGTTCAGTGTGTTTGACCTAAGCATTTAGCTGCGGGTATTTCCACACCTCTGCCACTGCTATTATTAATTGTGATAGAAGGGGAAACTAGCTGTCTGAGGTCAGTCCTAGAATATTGTAGTGTAATCCAATATATTAGGAAAAAAAGACTGGTGAAGAACTATTTTTGCTGTTTGCAGAAACATGGAGTTTTTGTTTTAAATAAATGGTTTCCTGAATAATTGAATTAGCAAAGTCTTGATTTCCTGCAGCTTTGTCCATTGAGGTTGGTGTCTCATACTGATTCCCATTCCAGTAAATATGAAGGTGCATTACAACCTTTTCCTTGCTTAGGGTTGAGAGATCATTTTTCCTCCACTAAAACTCTTGCCTATTTTCAAGGAGACTTTAAAAACTTGTCTTTGAGGTTCCATCTGCCTGCTAAAGCGGGATAAAATTTACTGCTGCTTTCAAAAGTGATCAAAAAGGCAAGAAAAAATGACCAAAAGATGGGGAGATCCTATAAGTGTTGTATCATTTCATGTTGCATTTCTAGGTTAGAATCCTTTCCCTGTCGCTGCATGAGAGGGAGAAGACAGTCTTTCTCATTCCTGCCTGATTTCCAATTGCTTCCTACTTTTTAAGACGTTTTCTCTTGCATCCCATGAGTTGGTTGTACTGTGGGTTTAAAGAAAGGCCTTTGAATACCCATAGCCCTAGACCTATGGACTGAAGGCATTATAAGAGTAGGGCCTTCACTTTTAAGGACAAGGGAGTATTTTTCTGCTGAAGGATCTAAATACTACTGCTGGTTTTATTTTAATTTTTGCAAGTGTGGTTGTTCTAAGATATCTTTTTCCCATTAGTGGGACTTTCATTGCAATGGAAACACTTGCACTTGTGGGTACAAGACATACTTCGTTCAGGGATGAAAGCCTGAGCTGTGACTATGATAGAAGCTGGAGGTCTCATCTGAGGTAGTGGCTGCTGCCATACCAAACACATGCTGAGGGTGCATTCTCTTCTCAAGTTAGCCATGTGAAAATGTGCTTGGACCTTAGGTTGCTTCCTGTGTCTCTCTTGAGGACCCCAGTCAATGGTGCTTCCATTGGTGATTTTTTTCTCACCTGTGCAGGGCCTAGGAGGTCTTAGCATTTAAAATGCCTGGCATCCAGGATATTTAGGCTGCAAGTGACCATTCTGTTGATGGGATTTGACCTGCTGCCTTGTTCAAGTCATCTATAAGCTTCAGCATCAGCATGTTACAGCGAGAGGCAGTGAGGGGCTGAGCCAGCCAGAGCTGTGGGGTCTGTGGGGTGTGCCTGTGATGGCATGTGGGGGGAGGTTGCTCTCTGCCCCTTTTGAAGGGAGGCCTACACACCAGCCATCTCATTATCATTTTAATTAGCAGCAGCTTCGAGGGAACTACTCTTTGCAGTTTAGTCATTGGATCTTCCAGCAATTAAAGATAATGTGTGCACAACTATTTATAAACATATAAATGTTAACAGTCTGAAAATGTAAAATTTTGCTCTTCCTTCTGTCCAGTAGCAGAGATCCAAAATATGCCAACCTGTAATCTCTAACAAGAACTACTCTTCATGTTTTCTGAAAAGACCTCTGTCATGGATTTTTCTCTTGGCTTATTACAATCACTGGCAAAACAGTGGTTCAGGAATACTTCTATATCAGGAGGATATAGGCATTATATTTAAAAATGCTCATCAAGAAGCAATGTCAGGACGTGGTGCAGGCTGCACTTTAAACATACCTGTCTGGAAAAGTGTGTGAATGTTGGGATGTTGATGTAAACTGGAGCATCTTTAGCAATGCTTTGAACAAGTAGTTTTGTTGTTTTTTTTTTTAGTATGAAGGGGTGAGAAAGAGTCAAGGCTTTGTACCAGTTTATTGGCTTTGGTCAATTCTTGTACAAAGTGCTAATGTCTTTTTTTTTTTTTTTTTTTACTCCTCATCCTAAAGTCCTCTTGGACTTAGTACTGAAACCATCTTTTAAAGACACAGCATGTTTGTGGAACAGCTCAGAGCTGTCTGTTCATTCAAAAGCAAAGCAGCTGTTCCAGCTACGTGCTTTTAAGACAATGCATATGAAAATTTAATTTTAACTGCTTCTTCACTCCAGTGCTACGTGGACTTAGGCAGTTACTGCCCTGCATTTTATTCTCTCTACCTGATGATATACCGCATTATACCATGTGCCATCCTACCTCTAGAGTCCTGGTCTTGAACACCAGAGCTAACCTAGAGAAAAATCTGCTCTCTGTATGAAGTGATGGCTCCAGCTGTGAGACTTTGCCTCTGCTGACTTCTCTTTCGTCTTTCAGTTGCTCGGTTATTATCTCCTCTGCTGTGGAAGTTTGAGAAGTGGCTGCAGCATGAACTTAAACTACATGCAGATGAGAAAACTGTGAAATACAGAATTATAGGAAAGGACAGCTGAGCCTGTCACCCAGCAGAGGTTGCTGCCAGTGAGGAATGTCAAGGGATCAATGCAAAGAAGCTTCAGATTCAGGTCTGTTTTCCTCAGTGACTTGAGAGGATATTTAAAATTGCTCCCAGAAGCTCCCAGGTGGATGAAAGGGACTGATGGAGCGGAAACATCTGTTGAAGCAGATGTAACCTGGATGGCATGGCACCACTGTAAATAAAATACAACTTTTTAATTACAGCCATGTAGCTGGTTGCCCACCTTGTGTGTAGAGTGCTGGAAGGCTGAGTCCCACCCCCTTTCTGGCTATATGCTGGAGAGAGGAGTCAAGTCACTTGCTGGACTGTTTGCAGTTGGACTACCATGATTTTGTAGGAGGGACTGGAGAAATTTCCTTTTTTTTTCAGGAAAAAAGACCCTGAACAACTTAGGTGCTGGGAGAAGAAGTCTTAAAGCCTTCAAATGAGACTGAGAATAAATGTTTTGGTTTCCTTCTTTGATGAGCAGGGAGAAAAGACCAGGAAATTAAAAGGCTGTCTGAGCTAGTGAAGAAAACCTTACCAGGAACCAGTACCTGGGGAACTGTAGCAGACAAATTAGAAGGTGTTTTTTTTTTCCTCTCTTTTTGGTGTCAGATTCAAGTAACCACAGGGATGAAGAGTCTTCCCTATACTGCTGTCAAATCCAGATGGTCTATGCTAGTGGAAAATAGCTCAGTAGAGGAGACGGATGATGTGATACAGTGTGAGGCTCAGGTCAGGCTAAACAATTGGCTTGTTTTTTCCAAAATCATCAGGAGAAGAGCAGTTGAGCAGACTTGAATATAGATATTTTGCAGTGATTTTATTTTCTAATGCTGAGCTGAGTCACCACTTAGTGCCGTTTGTGCAGAGAGATGGAAGCTGATCACCTTCAGTCAGGCTTAACTTCAGCTCTGCCAGTGCCTGGCACCCATGGTTTAACTCAGTGTAGCTTTCTTGCCTAGGTCTCAAGCTGCTTGGTGTGCTGCATGGCAGTTCTGCCCCGTGGTGGCTGAGGGCAGGAAACCCTCACCAGAAAGCATGGCTTGGGCAGCACCTGGGCTGGAGTGACTGTTCTCTGAAGTCTCTTCCAGTTTTGCACAGTTGGCAGTGTGAGATGTGCTCCTCCAAATAGGTCATCAGTTGATTAACTGGTATGTTGGTTCACAAAGCCTCTTGGCTTAAGTCACATGGTGAGTCTGAATATTAAATAACAAGCAGTGGAAAGCCAGTTAAGTCAGACAAAGGACAAAATAAAACCTTCTTTTTGGTGAGTTTAGTTACTTCCAAGGGATAAACAGCTGTGTAGTCATGTGAATCATTGAAGAAGCTTTTGGAAAATGCATGTGCAAAACAGCACTAGGTTTTCAATAATAGTCTGAGACCAGCTTCTAACACTCAGGATGCCTGGTATCAGACATCTCTTGTTTTCATGAACTAAGAAAATATTTCTGTATTTGTAGAAACCAAACGTCCAAGCAGGGGCAGGTGTGTAGCTGCTTCAGGATCTTTTTCATGCAAGGCTGGCTGCTTTGCCTGTCCAGTTTGCTTGGATGCTGCCTGTAGCACTGAGAGTAGATGCTTGGATGTTTTTGATAGAGCTGCTGTTAACAGCTCAGTGACTGCATTATCTGCAAATCTTATGGCCCAGATAATGCTGGTAGTCAAGTAATCAAGCAGTGCATGAAAAGCTAAGCTGCTCTAGGCCCCCATGAAAAGAAGCTTCAGCAAGGCACATTCCTGTGCTCGGGTGGACAAGCTGGAAGGCACGCATTCTCCCCGCTCTCACCAGGCTGTCAGATAGGAAGGAAGAAATTAAAAGCTGCTAAGTCTTCATTTCATTAAAGAATGCAGGTTTTTTAGCCCATTGTGCTCTTATCCCCTTTGAGTTTTAGCATTTCTGCTGAGGTCTCCCAAAAGGAAATTCTTTGTTGTGATAAGCTTGATACTTGCCTATGGTTTGTATAATTTAAAAATACCATAGGCTGTTTTGGGCAGTGATCCTGGAACTCTTCACTTTAATGACAACACAAAGTATTTTCTAAAGCCTTTGAGATCTTTTTGGAAACATATGTGGAAAATTCGTTCTTAAAATCTCACTGTCTCTATAAAAGCAGCAGGCAGGATAGGTTCTCTTACTTCTTGGTCTTGTATGTAAACAGCTACATGTGCTTAACATTACTCTCATAGCCCATTCCACTGATTTATCAGATTGCATCACAGCTTGCAAAAATCAAGACTTGAGTGTGTGGCAGATGTTAAGTGTGTTTTGGTGGAGTATTTATTGCAGAGAATATTGAGTTTTGCTCAAGTTGGTAAGCCCGCTTTTACCCTGTTTTGTTAACCTGTCTAGCTCTTGCTAACCATAGGTGGTCCCCAGGCTGTTGTAGGATGGGACTGTTCAGTATGTCTGGGCCTGCCTGTGCATGGAGAGGTGGTTTGCACGAATGAGGGCTGTTACCTGTCTGCTTACTTCTGCTCTTTACTGGGTGAACGTCAAAATTACTGTTCCTTGCACTGACAGGCACGTCCAGCACTCGAATGAGGTGGTAGGAAAGCACCACTGGAAACATCTGCTCACAGTGGGAGAAGGCATATAGGACAGCAGCAAAACATTCACCTCTGCTTTCCCCTCCTGGCCGGGCACTGTGCCCTCAGGTGAAGTGGTAGAACTGTTGCTGCTGTAATTTTACTAGGCTGCTTTATTTGTTCACCCTCAGCAGAATAAAGAACTGTCAGGGCTCATGTGGTGCTGGAGCAGGGGTAGGAGCGAGTGGCTGACAGAGGAGTCACAGATTTGTCTCAGTTGGAGTGGACCCACAAAGATCATTGAGTCCAGCTCTTACAGGAATATATGGGGATCGTACCCACAACTCTGGTGTCATTGGCAGAAAGGCTGGGTCGAGGCTGGGGTTGTTAAGCCAGCCTGGCCACCAGAAGCAATGTCTGTGAAACTGCACTTCCAGTATATTTCAACAGAAATGTTTCCTACACAGCTCTCCACAGCTGCTGTTGTGAAAGCAGTCAAGTCAGCCATCATCCAGGCAGTTCCAATCCTGGTGCAGTCTGTTTTCAGGTGTATTAGGCTTTCAGATTCTGGAGTCTCGGGCATGTTGGCACTGTACCCTGTGAGCTCTGAAAGAGTAGCACTGAGCAAAGCAGGTGGCTGGTCTGTGCTGTGGTGTCGTGGTGGGTTAGTGTGAGGGAGCTGGCTGGTGGTGTTTGTGGAAAGCATAAATACTTCTCCAGGGTTTGTAATTATTGTCAGACTGTGGTGTGCACCCTGGTGAGGGATGTAAAGCTAGAGAGAGAGCCGGGCTGGCTGCTGCCTGACTTGGGAGCCTTTGGATTGAGAAGGACTGCTACAAGCTCCTGGTAGAGCAGCCTGGCTTTCAGGTACCATTATTCTGGCTCTTGGAGAACCCCGGCTTGGGGTGGCCAGAGACTCTGAAGGAACTCTTGTGTGTACAGGGCCTGCCTGCTGGCAGTGGTCACAGACCTTCCTTGTTGTTTGGGTTGTCTCTGTCCTAAAAACTGTGCAGCATCCTCTCCCCTCATTTGGAGGAACTTTTAATGATAAGCTAAATCTGTAAAATATTTTTGACATTGCTTTTCTTTTCAGTCGTCTTTTTATGACATGACAACAATTTGTTGCTGGTTTACAGTGGGTTTTGAGCCCCTGTGCAGGAGTCAAAAGGAGGAGGAGAAATGAGATGGGCCATGCCTGCAGTAAAGGATGTGACATCAGAGTAGTGTCTGTGTAACTTTGCTGCACATTGACCAAAACTTAACAGAGAACTCCTTGTATATGTGGGCTTTGAAGTCTTGTCACCCACAGATGTTATCTTTGAAACCTCCTGGGTCAGTAGGTTGTGGCCAGCATCTTAGTCTTTGGGACAGAGACTGTTCTCATTTATTTTTGGATAACACCTAATTCATTGTGGCCTACTCTGGAATGTTAGAGGTACGGTTAAAAAAAGAAAGAAAGTAAAAAAAACAACCTTGCAAAAAAACCCCAAACCACCAAATTTGGGGCTGTGGCTGAATAGTCTAACCAACTTTCTATGGTTTCCATGGCTATTCAGAGTGCTTGAAGAGTTGAATCTGGAAAAAGATGGAAATACTGGTATTTTTCACAAATATTTCCTATTTATAGGGTACATGCTCACTATTAGAAACTATCATTAAAGTCTCTAAGTAATGTGGAAAAGTACATAAATGACTTACACATTCTGTTTAAGCATTTGTTCCTTTAAGTAGAAGCTCCAGGGACCCAGGAGTAGAATAGCAGGCGTTGCTGGATGTAGATGAGATTTTACTGGCAGAGTTCTCTAGCACCTGGTGTAGGAAAATGTTTTTCTCCTTACAAATGCCAAAGCTGCATACCTTTTTACTTCTGTACTGTAGCTATTAACGTTATGCTAAGGCCAACAGTTCATTTCTTCATTGTGGATACTTTGGATTGGGCTGATACCAAATCCTTTCATGCTGAAAGGACCTTTAGTCTTAATTTTTTGTTGTTGTTGTTACAATTCTGAAGTGGGTGAATTACACATTTCTGGTATGAATTTGTTTTGAAATGTTATCCTATTTGTTGAATTACCTTGCTGTAGCTTCCTTATTTCCTGGACTTTTGTTGATGCACTAAAAAGCAATGTAATTTCACTAACTATAAAACATAGAATTGCCATTCAGCCACTAGAGCCTTCTATTTTGAAAGTATACTTGCATGATGTGCTTTTGAATATAGTATTTTTAATTTCCAGCAGAGGTGCCAACGTGAGCCCATTCTGGTTATTCCCCATATCTGGAGCTCTGTGTTTTGGGGAGGATTTCTGTTCTGCAGTAGCAGCTGTTTTAGCAGCTGCATGCTTTGAGGCCCCATCTCCTCTGGCACGAGATCCAGTGGTAAAGCGAGAAGAGCTGCATGGGGGCTGGGTTGGACTGTCCCCATTTTATGTCTTCTGCGACCAAAGAGCTCCTGTTGAGAAAGAAAAGGGCCTGTCTGCCAGCCCCTTCCTGGGGGATGAAGGCCAGAAGTATGACCTTGAATGTTGCAGAGATAGTCATAGCAAGGAAGTGATAAAGTGATAAAAGAGATTTCTTCAAAATTATTTGAGGCTCTTTGAACAACCAGTCTGGTTGTGAGATTCTGTGGAGTTAGATATCTGTGTCTGCAAACACAGAATAAACCCCCTCCCCTTGGTCAGACACTGATGCTGGAAGAGAAAGTGTCCTGGGAGGAAAACAGTGCATGATGCTTGGGTGCCTGAAGACACATAAAACCTATGAAGTTTGCCTGGATGACTCAAATCTGGCACTAGTGGATTTTCGATCTTTTGGCAAGCATCTACCTTGTATGACGGCTTGCTGCAAGCAGAAGGTTCTCTGAATGTTCCTGTGGCCCCTCCAAATGCTGAGGAAACACCGTAAGAAGCAGCCTTGGTGTGCTGAGTGCCAGGGTCTGACAGCACACCATACCTGAGCCACAGAGAGCCCCTGGAAAATGGGAGTGTAGGGGGCTGAGGTTATTCTGGATTGGCAGCAATGAGACCTGGGAGAGTGGCTCTCTGCTCCTGGCTGCCTGCTGATGTCCAAAAATCCCTCCT
Source organism: Parus major (assembly GCF_001522545.3). Lineage (NCBI taxonomy): Eukaryota > Metazoa > Chordata > Aves > Passeriformes > Paridae > Parus > Parus major. The sequence continues at coordinate 21,668,837 of NC_031799.1, forward strand.
GTGGTCATGGCTGGTGGGTTAAGCACAGACAGGAACCCTGCTACCTATTGCAAGTAAAGGCCTGGCCATGGACAGTGCTGCCTTATGTATATAAGTAAGGCTTACCTTTGTATTTTATAGATTACTTTCTTAAAATTAGATGGCAGGGAAGGTGAATCCAGGTTCTTAGAAAACCAGTAATAATGTTGACAGCAAGAAAATGATGAACCTCAATCTAGATCCCTTTTGGGATTATTCAGCATCTTTTTCCTTGTTGAATATTACATAATATTCATTATTCAATTAGTATAATTACATGGGTTTTGCTATGTTCCATGAATTTTATCCAGTTGTTGGTAGAAAACTAAAAATACACAGGGAAATCTGTCTCTCATCCGTAGCAAATCTGGGGAAGGTAGACAGTGATGTGCTTAAAACTCTAGTGACTTTTGATATGAAAGACAGTCTGTTTCCACTTACATGCTGCTCAGCTGGGAGGAGAGGACTTGGGAAATTCTGGAGTCAGTCTTGCAGGAAGCCTCCCAGCTTCCCTGTCTTAACTTTTGCAATAGAAACCTTAAGATGGAGGGTTTCGGTGGGAATTTTGACTCGTGTTTTTTTTTGTCTTGCTCTTCAGTTGGCCTGCTGCTGTGGTACTGCTGCTTGTTCCTTGTGCTGCAAATGCTGCCCCAAGATAAAACAGTCAACCAGCACCCGCTTCATGTACGCGCTTTACTTCATCCTGGTGACCATCATCTGCTGTGTCATGATGTCTACAACAGTAGCTAACGAAATGAAAACTCACGTAAGTAGCAGAGATGGGGTCACTGCTGCCCCTGGAAGAAGATGGGGCTCCTTCCACAGCTCTTTGTGTACAGGGGTGCTCCATCAGAGGAGGTGGTCGATTTCCTCCACCCATCCACTTCTAAACCCGGATGGGATGATTTTCCATGCTCAGTCTCTTGATTTTTCCATGCTCAGTGTCTTCCTGTCACCCACTGAGTATGTTTCACAACAGGAAGAGCCAAGGCCTAGCATCCTTCCTCTTTGGTGCAGAAATCTGCTGCAGTGAACCCACCCCAGGCTTGCTGTGCAGGCGGTGTCACAAGAGGGAGAAGTGTTAGGGAACTTGTTTTAGTAGAGCAAATCAATTCAATCTAACCTTGAATTTGTCTCTGAAAACTTGTTTAGCGGCAGAAGCAGCAAATTAGAAAATAACTCTTCAAGTGTTGCAATTTTAATTCTGCCTTCCTGATGCAAAGCACAATGCTCCAGAGCCTTTACAAGGGGTTTTCTTCAGTGTGTGTTGAGTCATTGTGTTCACATGGCCTTTAACCACAGCAAATACTGTTCATCTCTAATTGTCTTTTCAATTAGAGAGCTTCAAAAGCATGAAAGGAGCTGTGGCTAGAGCTATATTTAAAACTGAAGTTTCCTTCAGAGTTTTAATATAAATTTCCTAAGCTAAATGCTCACCAGCCTGCTTGTGCTCACACACTGGTCCTGTTGTACCACATATTTGGTTTGGCTTCATAAGCCACCCAAGTAGCACAAATCCACTCTCTCACCCACTACAAGCTACAATAATAAAACTCTGCTTTTAACTGGAGAGAACAAGGGCTGCATTGCTGAATTCTTAAAAATGAAGGTTCTGCACTGAATGCATCATTTGGCCTGCTTCAGGGTTGTGTACGTGCTTGTCTTGGAAGTTCAGAAAGCTTCCATCAGTGTGAGCATCCTGTTGTTTTGTGCTCCTCTCCCAGAGAGTGGGGTTGCACAGTGAGGCCTCTTTCCTCGTTGAACCAGTTGCTGAACAACTGCCCTGGTTACGTTCTGTGCTTGGCTTTTGGTCATCTCTGAAACACTTCCCTTCAGAGCATCTCAGATGCAGAAGGTGGTGGCAGCACCCCCTTCCTACAATGCAGATAAACCAGCAGGTTTATAGCAGGCTAATCTGAGGGCATCCGTGCTCTGCTGCCTCTGATCTTTCTTTCTTCCTTCCCATTGTACCTTCTTTGTATGTTCTATCCTAATTTTCTTTCATTTAATAGCACTTTGCGTGAGTTGTCCTAGGCCACCAGAAGTTGATGACCACCCTGTAGGAGCACCCAGTACAGACATGATGCTTGCCTGTGAGCTGTGACTTAAAAACTGTTCAGCATGCGCGTGCTGAAATCTCTTGCCAGGAATTACTTTGACTTACTAGATGCTTAGCTTGGCAATAAAGTGAATAACCCAAGGAACTTAAGTGTGTGGGAGACAAATTATGTGTTCATATCCAAATTTCATAAAGTTCTTTTCCATCAGTAGTGTGGTTTTAAAGCAGCTTGTATCCCTAACAAAAAATACTCTTTATCCAACAGGAAAGTGATTCAAGAAGCCTTCAATAACATGCTTTTCACTATTGCCAAATTTTTTTTCCAGCTCATAGTCTTGAAAGCTCAGTGTGGGAAGAAATGGCACAAAGAGTAGCTGTTAGTTTGAAGTGGAAAGATAATCACTCTCTTAGTTTAGAGCATTTGATGTCTTTGAATGGGAAATGGACCATCTGAAAGTACACTTTCTTTATCTGCTTTCTAATTTAATAATTATGTTCAGGGCTGTTGAAAGTTCAAAGACCCCCTGAAGCTGATTCAGCACAATTTTAATAAACTGCACCTTGAGAACACTTATTCAGACTAAGCAGACTCAGCTTCTCAGTGATGAGCTGTGTTTTGAAAGTGCTGTGCACTTACTGATTCCTTTGCTTTTGGCTGGGCCATAGAACACTCCCAGCTCCTGAAGCCAAACTGTAAGCAAATACTTTGCATGATATTTTTGGGACCTCACACTCTCTTTTTTTTTTGAGAGAAGACAGATTTTGATTGATTTTAATCAGATTATTCTTTTTTAAAAATTTTTGCATTTAGGTAAAGAATTTCAAATTGTAGTGCAGTCCTTTTTAGAGCTGTAGTCTTGGCAAGGAACCATGTGTCTCCTTTACCAGTGTAGAGTTCAAATACTCGTGCTGATCTTACATGGAAGGAATCTCTCTTATGTCAGTGAGATGTGTTTTTTTCTCTTTGGTTGTTTTGCTGTAAGTTCCCAAGTCTGCGGTAGTAGATCTCCGGGGAAAGAAGCAAGAGGCAGTGGAGGAACAGGGAAGAAGTTGATGGTTACTTGCAGGAAAATTTTGGGTAGTAAAACGTAAAATAGATTTTGAAAGAGTAATGTTCCATAACAAGACAAAAGATTGGGTATTCATCAATCAAGACATGTGAACCCAGTGATGGGGACAGAAATACAGAAAAGACCGATGTAGAGTTACACTCTATATTGTGCTTCTATACCTTGATCCGTATATTATTTATTTTTTTCCTGTTACACTGTTTTTTTTTTAAAAACAGATACATCTTTACTCATGTGTGTTCTGTTGAAGCAAAAACTTGCATTTCACAGGCTTTGAAAGGATAATTGAGAGAAGAAAAGGAAATAATTGGTTTGGTCTCTCAAAACATTGTTAACTTTTTTTTAAGGTAAATTTTTTTATGTTAAATTTTTATGTTAAAGCTCTTTCAAAACTAGTGGTTTCTGCCTGAAAATTTTCACATCCTACTTAATTAATGAAAAGAAAAATAAGAAAGATATTTTCAGGAAAACAAACACCAATAAAACTCAGTTCGGTTGTGTGAAAGCATTTCAGTACAAAGTGGTCGTATGTTCTAGCAAAACATACTTTCAGGCTTATTTCCCCAGCTAGATTTATATCTTGGCCCATAACTGCATTGTTGCATGTTAAACCCCAAATATGCAACCAAAAATAAGGGTTCTTAGTGCAGATGCCCACTGCATATTTTGATAAAAATTAAGCCATAGATTCATGATGATGTGTTCTGGTCTGATTGTTCCTTGGTTTTTTATTAAATTTCTCAGCTGTCCAAGACAGGTAATTTTACATGGGGTTTTTTTTGCCCTTGCTTGCCCCTCTACATGGATTTTCTTTCATGCTTCCTCTGCTTCCATAACAAAGTTTGCCTGCTGTATTCTCCCTTCTTGGATGAGGACATCCAGGTGAAAGCAGGAACCCCCAGGGCTGTTTCTACACACTTCTTCCTTCCTGCTCCCTGTGCTGTGTGCTGTGCCGTGCTCCTGTGCTCACACATTTGGGTGTTGGCAGACCCCACCCGGGGGTGGCCAGGCTTCTTGCACCGAGATGGTTCTGTGTGCTTGCAGTGAGAGGGGAGCAAGGTCGGGGCATCCCCTCTCTGTAGATGCTGCTCAGATGTTGACCGTCTCTGAGGGCTTCAGTGTGTGCTGGAAAATTGCCAGCTGTGCTGTGATAACATCACTGCTTGCACAGCAGCTGGGGCGTTTGTATTATTGGAGCGGATACTGAGTTTCTGCAACAAGAATGCTTTGTCTTCTACTCAGAGGGCAAAGAATTTAGCTTCTGGTGCTTTTAAAGGTACAAAAGTGGCTATTTCACTGTATCTTGGCAAATAACTAATATGTGGCTTAACAGCTGTCAGATATACCCAGCAAATGGCTCACATGATAAAACACATAGGGTGGGCAGCATTCTCAGCAGCTGAACATGTTTGAGAGATACAGATTGAAAACAAACATCAGTCTTTTTTGTCTGTCAGTGAAGTCACACAAGCCTTGATAAATTGTTCCCAGCGATAGACCATACTTTCACAAAAACTAGCCCTTTTTATTCTACCAGTCCTATATGTCCCCAGCATTGCGCTTGTGTGTTTTATCTGTTAAACTCTCAAAGAGTTTGATTTTATTATTTTTTCCTTTTTTGTTTTGTTCCTTCAGGACCATGGGTCTCCTAAAAGAGCATTCAGTCCCATGGGACTGTTTCTGTGGCCATCACTTTGTACTGCATAGTGTGGTGAATACTGCATTGGTGGCTAAACTCTTTGTTGCTTATGTAGGGCAAACTGAGCTATTGTTCTTGTTAATCCATCTATTTTCTCTCAGCCAGACCTGTAATGAAGTTAATATTTACAGCTGGAAAGAATGTACAGGTTCAAAAATCCCATCAAGATCTCTGTAGAAACCTGTGCAATTAAAGAAGGTGCCTGTTTATGGTTACCCAGTGATCTGTTTCTAATTAGCTAGTCAGTTAATCAAGTTCTGTGATATTTTCGTTTTGTTGTGTTTTGTTCTGAATGTCTTGCAAGTAAAGTGAACAGATCTTTTAAAGATCTGTCTCCTTGGTGAGTGCTATCATCTATGTCAAACAAGTATTTTTTTCCAGAAATATTTTTAGTTCAATATTTTTAGTTCCATTTTCTAACCTCTCCTGATTGATGGTTATTATAAGCAAAGAACACAAAAACATTAATGGATAGCCCAGTTGCTTTCTCTGGCATTGTTGCGGCCCCTTGGCTTGCTGTGGCATCATTGTGGCCTTGATAGTTCTCATAATTATTCCAGTCCATCCATTTGCTCATTTTGAATGCTGGCATGTTTGCCCATTTCATTGCTTTCCAAGACCTGGGAAAAGTGTTGCTAATGCTCCAGACAATTTCTAAGGAGCTTTCCAAAAACTCTTGGATGCAAGTTAGCCGCAGCTACTTGTTTAATGTCCAGCTTCTTTATGCAGTGGCTACTAATCTCCGAGTTACTGCTGAAAGAGCAACTTGGAGTGGCCCAGCTTGGATCCGTTCTCATAACACCACACAGCTGTGCTGAGATGTTTTCATCTCCTCGGCTGGTTCTAGCCCACCGAGCATCAGCTCCATGTTGTAGCTAGGTTTGCTACCCTTAGCTCAGCAGCACTGTTGCTGTGGACTCCTCTTTTTGAGGAACTGCTAGGAGAGTTGTTGAGCTCCTGGCTGGTTTGGGTTCCTGGAACATTGATAGAAGTTGCATATCCTGCTGAGAGAGGTAGGCTTTCAGAGCCTGGTGGCTGGAAGCTGGCAGTTTACTTGATAATCTCTTGTTTCCTGCATCTCAGAGGACTTTCTACCTGGCTGGCTGATTACTAGCGCCCAGGCCCTCTCATTCTTTCATTGTTACAGCTTTGTGTACGATCCTGCTTGCTGAATGAAGGGGTGTCCTTTGCCATAGCTGTTGATTTGTGCGTGTTGTGTCCTGCTACATCTTGGCTTCTGTATCCTCCAAGCACCTGTATGGATAGCAGCAGTCAGCTCCAGAGGGTTTAATAATGTTGCCAAACTGGTCTTGCCAGCCTCAGCTGAAGGCTGTAAGCGTACAGAGAGGCCCTTTTTTCCTTTGAAATGGACAGTGGTTTTCTAATTAAATTCCTGTGTTTCTGTGCAGCTAAATGGTTCTCTGGTTGTGAGGGGTGGATGTCTACACAGAGGCGCCTCACAGCAGCAGGTCCTGGCCACATAGACCTGTTTTTTTGAACACCCAGTATCATGTTCATGTGGTGAATCTGAAGCCAAAATGTGGAGCTGTTTCTTTTCCCCTTTGTGGGGAAAGGCCTCAAAGGCAAATATTTAATGAGTCAAGAAAGGCAGGGTTATTCCACCTTTCTGTTAATTTAAAATAAAATCAGGTCAACTGGCACAACTGCCTTTCAGAAGCTGTGATGGGGAGGAGGGTGGCTGCTGCCCCTGTGACACTTGGATGTCTGCATTTCCAGCCAGGGCAGCACAAGCCCCTGGTATGTCTCATGTAAGCTGAATTACTGAAGCAATCAGAGTCTTTTGCTGTACAGCATGGGAAGGGAAGAAAGGAGAAGATTCCCCAGGATGAGGGAATAAGCACTAATGGGCAGGAATGGCATGAACTAGGAGAGCTGAAATAAGCTGGATTTGTACCCCAAGGGATCTGTAGAGAGTTGAATGAAGGTTCTGGAAGACTTCAATCCCTTTTTTTTTTTTTTTATTTTTTTTATATCTGCTGAACCCTGAAATCCAGATGAAGGGGTGTCAAAAGTCAAAGGTATTAAATGAAGCCAGTGAAAAATCAGAGGTGCCCAGACTTAGACATGCTTGGTTATGTATGCTTCGTGTCCTTTCTAACAGCTTATATATAATGTGTTCTGCTTTTCAGATTCCCTTCTACAAGCAGATGTGCAAGGGTATTCAGGCGGGTGAGATGTGTGAGAAGTTGGTGGGGTACTCTGCAGTGTACAAAGTCTGTTTTGGGATGGCCTGTTTCTTCTTTTTATTCTTCTTGTTTACCATCAAAATTAACAACAGCAAAAGCTGCCGAGCATACATTCATAATGGGTGAGTTTTTTGTTTGATTGCCTAATTTTCACATCTCTTTACAAGTTTGTGACATGAACTTTCCGTGTGGGTATAGTACTAGGCAGAAAAAAAAACGAAAAACCAAGCAACTTCGCTCTTAAGTGATAATCAGTCATCAAAGGACGTGGTCTTTTTTCTTGCTCTGCTTTAAATAGAGATTTCTTGTGGTACTAAAGTTGAAAATCTCAAATTCCTATTACAACCAGATGGGTTTTTTTGTTGTTTTTTTCCTCTTATACAGATTCTGGCTTATTAAACTTATAGTTCTGGCAGCAATGTGCTCAGGAGCCTTCTTCATTCCTGATCAGGACACTTTCCTCAATGGTATGTCCACTTGTTTTGTTATGCTGCTTCATTCTCTACTATCTCATGAGTGGTTAGAAATGCAGGAGGTCTGATCAACATGGGTATTGCCTTGTTTCTTCAAGTAAAGCCTTTACAGACCAGATGCAAAAATAGTATTTGGAGCTGCTTGGAGGGAGTGCTGTGTGTGCAAACTGCATGGTTTTCATGTGAATGTGCAGGAAACAGCATGTTTTTTTCTGACCAAGAGCAGGCCAAAGTGGTAGGTAACAATACCACTGCAGCAATTCTTTAAGAATTCTTGCCAATTCTTTAAGAAATATGGAATTATAATGGTGCAGAAGGAATTTTTCCCTGAAGATCACAGAGCTGAGTATTAGTTTGACTTGTGCAGGTAGCCGTAGCATAGTGCAGCACAGTGGAGAGGGGCCAGTGCTCCAGGAGGCACAGTAACTTGCTGGGCACTGGTGTTTGCTGCCTGGAAACTTGCAGTGCCCCAAAACAATTGGTGGTGTTGTTAATTTTCAGGTTGGGGACATACATGCAGTAAGGCAAAATTAGAGTTCTTGGGCCCTGGTACGTGTGCTCTGCTGAGGATGCCACGTCAGAAGCATTTCCAGTTTTGGAAGGAATGCTGGCACAGCACAGGCACGCTGCTACTAGCCCAGTACTGAAGTGCCAGATGGGAGGGAAGTGTATCACAAGAGTCTTGCGGGCTAGGAGCAAAGATCCTGGTGATACCAAGTTTGTTTTCTTACAATAAGTTCTCTCTTGCAGTAAGTTCATCTTACAGGATGTAAGCCCATAACCTGTTGGGTCTGGACAGGTGAAGAGGAATGGGATCAGTAAAGCAAAGGAGCAGTTGTGTATGCTGCCTGCTTCCACCAGGACTTGCTTGGTTACCTTGTTCTCAACACTCTTCTGCTTTAGCCAGGATGTTTAAAAGGGCAGGAGGAAGGGGTAGCATGGGGGAGAGAATAGAGTGGACAGACTGTGAGCACAGTACTCTGGGAAACTGAAGTAAAAACCACTACAAGTTAACCACTGACAGTATAATTCAGCTTTTTACACTTACTGTCTGTTTGTTTGGTCCTGCTCAGTTTGAGGCCCGTCTTCCATCTCTGTGCGGTTGTGGGATTGCTGTATGTGTTTGTCCTTGGAACCCATTTATTTTGGGTTAGATGTAGCAGTACAATGCCTTGTACTCGTGAGCAGGCCTGTCACTTTGCAAGTGACCCTTTTCCTGGTGAAACACCTTTAGGAACTCATGTGTTTGCAGAAAAGAAGAAACAGAATTTTTTGTTCTGATTCTCAACAGCAGTCTAATGTAGTCTGGAGATGAGGATAACAAGCTTTCTTCCCCAAACTAGCTCATGACTTTTCACTCCAAAGCTGTATTCTGCAACTCTTATTAAAATGACCTCTAGTCTACCTCTGAATTTGAGATTTGCAGATGGTTTGGGTATAGTGTGTTTGTGGGGTGTTCTCCCCTCCTTTCAAGAAACTTATGCTGTCAGTTGGTTGGTTGGTTGGTTTTGGGTTTTTTTCTCCCAACTGTTGTTTTTTTTTTTCCTTTTTTTTTTTTTTTTTTTTTTTTTTCTTTTTTTTTTTTTCTTGAAAAAGAAACTCTCCTGCCATGTTTCCCAAGCAGTTTGTTAATCATGGAGGAGGAAGATAATGTGCAAGCAGTCGATGTCTGTAGGTTGTAGCGTAAAACCCACATTGGCTATGCTGACCTTATCTGTGATTGATCCATAAATGTCCTGCAGTGTACCATGGCAGAGGGAGACCATGGGAGTCTGTCTGTTTAATTATTCATTCCATTGGTGGTCTGACTTCCGACTCTCCCTGTCCCAAGTGCGCATGCCACTTTGTACCCTGCCTATTTTTATGTACTTTTCTGTGGAAAAGCTTCATCCGTTTTTTTGTTTTGTATTTTTGAAGAGCAGAGGTGTATACAATATGTTTAGCAAACCAGATAATGATAATTTTGCACCCTTTTAAATCGTGAACTTATGATAGAGGAAGAAAAAAAAATAATCTCTACATCAACTGCTAATGGAGGTGAGCCCTGACTGTGATGTTCTTCCGATTAATTTACAAATGCTTTTTTTCAAAAGGAAGGCACAATGGAAGGATATGGCTGAATTTTACTGATGCACTTCCTTGGTCTTTTCTTCACCAAAATAAGCTGCACACCTGGAGTCATTTGTAGGCTGTGTACTGCAGAGCAGCACAAAAGTTGTATGTACAGCTAAAAATTAAAATAGGCATCTGTGTTTCCTCAGATGCTTCTGATGTTGCATGTAGGAAATCTGTTGTCCAAAACATCCAAGCAGCTACCAAAATTCCATTTATGTAGGTCAACAGTCAAATAACCTGTCTTAAAACCAGTCAGTGAATACTAAGTGTTCCTTGGGAGTGGCTCAGAACAGCATTTGTAAATTGATAAACCCCACCTTTGTTTTTCTCTGGTGCTGGAATCTGGAGAAGAAATTGCCCTTTTTCGTAATGATTGGGTTCCAGTACCTTGCAATTTCAGGGTTTAGATTCCTGTGGAATGCCTTTACACCACCTCCCTCCTGCCAGTCACAAATAGAGGTTTCAGTATTTTCTGTCTGAATATAGTAACTCATAGTCTCCACAAAAATTTTCTAGGTTAGAGAAACTCAGTAGCAGTCCTAACAAGATTGTATTGAAAGTGTAGCAGGTTGCAGGCTGAATTCATCAGGGTGCTAATCTTGAGTTAACTGAGTTGGCCTTTCATCTGAAATCTCTCATCTTCTGCTACATTTGTGAGCTTGAGTTATTCAAACCACATTAACAGCTTCACTGAATAGACAATAAATCCATTTTATCTCCAGGGAAAGGCGTTTGACCTATTTTCTGCCTCTGCCTTGCAGCCTGGCGCTATGTGGGAGCAACAGGAGGGTTCCTTTTCATTGCCATTCAGCTCATCCTGCTGGTTGAGTTCGCCCACAAGTGGAATAAAAATTGGTATGTGTTGGGCAAGTAGTTATTTGCTTAAAATTCTGATGGACTCATGACCAATACTTTCCTCATAACAAAGAATATAAAAGTGTCTCGGATGTAATTTTTGGAAGAAGACACTTGAATGTCAGTATTCAGAGCTGTTCATATTTGCTTCATCTGCTTTCTCATTCCCCAGCAGAAATGTTTCCTCATTGCTCACTCCTACTCTGCTGATTTATTCTTAACCTGAACTTGGCTTACATTAAATAGTAGTGTCTTGGGATGCAAAAATTTCTTACTTTAAGTTATTTTATATTTTATATGAAAATGCATCTGCTAAGTAGAGTGGTGCAAGAGAATAAAACTGGACTTGCAAAATGTAATAGTTAAGCTGTGTGCAGTGTTGTGAACTGATAAATCCTGCTTTTTCTATGTCAGCTTAATGCATATCAATTCTTTTTCTCAAATTAAGGACTGCTAACTTGTGTTCAGCTTCTTTCTTGTCATCTATATATGCAAGATTCCATTATCAACCTGGATATACACTATTTGGGCATTGACTTCATTTTTTGTTCAAATATTCAAATATTTTCTATTACTGTCCTAGTCCCTTGCCTCTCATCAAATTAAAATATTTAAGTTGTCCTCCCACATGTATTCTCCTGCCTCCACCTCCACTCTTGCTGTTTCACATATCCTCCTTTACAAACTCTTGCAGTTCTCTCTTGTTCTAATTAAAATACCACCTGCTAAGAAAGTTTTAGGAAACCTTCGGCCTTGTTAAATTCCTGTTTCAAGGAGGAAGAGGTGAGAACTCCTTATACCACAGATATTTTTAGTGCTAATTAATGTAACTGGTTTTCTGTGGATGAAAGACTTCCAGCACCAGCATTTAACTTTAGCTCTCTTTACATTAGATACTGTGTTAAAGTAATTCCCATTTCCACAAAACAACAGAAAAAAGAAACCCACTGAAAAGATTTTACACCTACGAAACAGACCATTGTTTCAAAACAACTGCTTTAGTTGCTCCTTTTAAACCCTGGTGGGCTTTGTAAGAGATTTTTGGAAGGTGAAGGAAGGAAAACAAGATGGACCACTCTAGCTGAGGGAGACAGGTATTTAAATCCAGATGGAAAGGAGGCTTTTTGAGTGAAGAGTAGTAAAAATATCAAGGTAGAACAAGGAGCAGAAGAGAGGCCATGCCAAGCAATAAACCTCTGTTTTCATTGTGTGGAGAGCACCGCTAGCTCATCCTGGGACACTTGGAGTTGCTGCTGAGGAAACCCCTTGTCCTAGTTTAGGGCAAATTTGGGAGAGAACCTCCAAATAGGGTTCCCCTAGAAAAGAAAAATTCAAACGGCCCCTCCCCTCAACTGGTTTGGGGAAAAAACATTTCCTTGGAGAGAAGTGGAAAAAAAATGTTTATTTAATAGAAATTGAATAATATTAAGCAATAAAACCTCTCATTGTTCGATGAGATGGCGAATCAAGGAAGAAAAGTCCTTTTCATGTGGCGTAGCTCGGCCTGCTCACGTGTTTATCAGTCCCTCTGGTGCTGGAAAGTGCCAAGGCCCAGGCCCTGGTGGGTCACAGGTGTGAGCTCCTGGGGTTTGGCTGGGTGTTTTTCAGTCCACAGGATTTCTATCCAAGGAAAAAAGAAAAAAAAGTCCAGTGAACTCCTCAGCTAGCTAAAACTAACTAACTGTAAAAGAGAAGCTCTGTCCTGCTGTCTGTCCATGCTGCAGACACCACAGTCCAGGAGCAGGATGTGGGGGAGTGATGTTTGTCCTCAACACAAACTGCGGCTTCTTCTTCCCCCCTTCGCTCTCAGAGCCAGTGTTAAAGGTGCAGAACTTAATATGTAACATAAACCAGGTGTCTGGGGATACCAGTATCATAAAGTCACCCCAGTACACCCCTGAAGCATTGAGTTGAGATACGCTGATGGGTTGATCCCAGAGAACTCCTGTGAGTTTTAGGAGTCAACACTGAGCTATAATTACAGAAGGAGCTGATTGTGATAGTACAGAAGATAAACACTGATGCTAAGGTATGTTTCCCTCTGTTTTGTGGGTAGGAACCTTGCAACAGTCTGTGCTGGTGTAGTGACGCACACATGCTTTGGGAAAGTAAACACTGTCTTTTGTGTTTGAGGATATGAGCTCTTCAGCTGTTACAATCATATGTTCTGGGCATGGGAAGACAAAGATAAGATGCTTGTCTCTCTCCCCCCAGGACTGCAGGTGCAAACCACAAGCAGATGTGGAATGGTTTGCTTGCCTTTGTGACTCTCATCCTGTACTCCATTGCGGTGGCAGCAGTGGTCCTCATGGCTCTTTTCTACACGCGCTCAGAGGGCTGCATGTACAACAAGGTCCTGATCGGAGTGAATGGTGGCCTGTGCCTCTTTGTGTCCCTGGTGGCCATATCACCCTGTGTCCAGAATCGTGAGTCCACTGACCTTTTCTCCTCTGGGATTTTTGGTGCTGCCACAATTGTGTGCCTGGAGGCATAAGCCAAGTCTGGGTGGAAAGTCTAATGATAGTTCAGAAATGGTGCTGCTTTTGACTCTTCATCTACATTGTGAAGTGCTGTTGTTCATTGTCAGCTTGACTGCTGAAACTACAGAGGTGTGGGATATTTTGGGTGTGCCATTAGGCACATAGTGTGGAGAAGGCCTGCCTGCTGGTGGCTGGCACTCTGTTGTGAAATTTACCTAAGTCTGGTGGTGGTAGCCCTCAAATTCACTACTGATTTAGCATTTACTTTTGACTTTTTGGGATTTATCATTTGTAAGGTTTGGGCCTGGTGAAGTTGCTAGCAGTATTTTATACTTTGTGTGCTGTTCATATACTTGCATACATTGGGCTTGAAAATAGTAGAGTGACTTCAACAGAGATTTCACAATACACACAATAAAATCATTGTGGCAGCTTGTCAATAGCTTTTGAAAAGCTGCTGCGTTTGGCAGAAGCACAGGGATGATTATTTACTTACATGGGAATCTCTAATGCTCTTCTAAAACAGCCCACAGAGCTAAAGGGTAGATTTTTTTCTCTTTATTGGACGGTGGAACTGTATCTAAACACCTCAAACACTTACTAACTGCCTTAAATAAAAAATAAAAGATAGTGGTGAGCTGTTCTCTAAAGGATATAAATTTCTTCTTCAGTTTGCTAAAGTGTCTACAAAAGTAACTAATTTTCTTCTTTCTTGTAAAGGCCAGCCCCATTCTGGCTTGCTGCAGTCAGGAGTTATTAGCTGCTATGTCATGTACCTGACTTTCTCAGCACTATCCAGCAAACCACCAGAAACGAGTAAGTTATCTAATGCTTTATGTAAATTCTTTTAAACATGCTGTGTATTAAAAACAAGAATTTAGCAAACCTGGATTAACAGACTGAGGGATAAAGAAGCGCTGGGTTTGGTCTTCACACAAAAAATAGCAAATGGTACAAAGAAATCTGTGCAGCCAAGAGACTCTGCAATTAGCCCTCTCCATGTGTGTTAAGTGCTTTGGTCTAGGGGCACTTAACTTACCTTGGGTGATTTGTATCTGTTGCACCATTTCCTATTTCCTAAGAACAAATTTCCCAAGGTCTTGTAGTCTCTTCCTTCTATGACAAGTACCCATTATTATAAAATAGGACATATAAATGTCATAAAATATGACAAAACATGTAATGTGTTACGTCACATGATAGGAAAGGATTGCAAAAATGGCTCTTGGATTCCTCTGGAAGAAGCTTGGGTGATCAGCTCCATCCAAAAGTTTACAAGGTCCAGTTGGTAGGTGCTGGCCATCAAGGTGGATACTAATATGATACTTTTTTTCTCCTAGAATTAGTCTTCAAGGTAGACCTGGACTCCTAAAGATGCAAAAACTTGAGTACCACTTGTATTTTGTTTAGAGAAGAAATATTCCAAGAAGGGACTTGGAGTTACGTCTCAGAGTTATGTTGTAGCTGAGATGATGCTGTTCTTCAGCAGAGTGCTTGAACTCCACTTACCTTTCAGCCATTGGTATTGCAATTCAGGAGTATGGAACTCGCTAGAGTTTTAAGTTCTTTACACCAGAAAACCAGAGCAAGACTTTACTGTACAATTCAAACTTTCCTTACCCAAATAAATGCCAGATTAGTGTGTTTGCATTGGAAGCATTCTTTTCACTTAGAGAAGATTTTTCTGGTTTGAATTAGTACTGAAACACCCTTTCTTTGTTATTGCCCAGCTTCTAATGTTCAATAGCTGAAACAACAATAACTAGAGGAAAATAAGTTCAATGACAGGAAGGAAAAGTTTATACTGACACCTCTCAAGAAGAAAGGGGAGAGATGGGGGAAAAAGTCCGTCATACTTGCGTAGGTACAGACATACACGCAAGAATTAGGAAATAAACCAGACAGTATTTAGGTGCAAAATTTACTTATGGAAGTTCAGCTGTGTTTTGAATTAATATAGAGTTGAATTTAGAAGGCATCTGAGTTACTCAAAAGTCTTGCCACAGTGTAAAAAGAAAAAGAAGGGGAAGAAAGTGATATGTGGAATTAAATCATTTGCCTGGTGTTGCTTCATGCTCGTCACAAAGTTTTCAGCCGTTAAGTGAATGTTCTAATTCTTCCTGTATATATTGCAGGTGCGTTATTGCATTTGTTAGAGTATGCATCAAGCACACTCTTAGACCTCCTTGTCTTCCCATGCCTGAGAATTTTCACAGTTGTCATCTGCACTCAGAGGAGCTCCTTCCTCACCTCTCTGTGTGCTAAGGACTCCACATTTGCTTGTCAGCTCTCACAGTGGCATGTGCTAGAGAATGTGTGAGGTGCTGGCACTTACTGTGGTGTCCCAGGCCCTGTAACTCAGGTTTGCCATGGACTTACTTAACGTTGACTCATTTGTCAAGGAGGGATTTCCAAATTGGACGTCTTGCTTGTAAGGCCTGAAAAAAGTGCAAGTTACAAGTATTTGAAATACCCTAAAAGAGTTGCATATGTCTAGAAGGAATGGGCAAACAAAAAGTGAAGCTTCTTGCATCTGTGCTAATTTCAGCCTGCCTTAGCTTTTTGGTACCAGAGTTAGCTAAAACATCTGCCAAACAGTGGACCTGCCTGGCTGCAGACATGTTGGTAATGGACACAGGTGGGGGAATCTGCAGATCTCTGGCCATCATGTTCTGTCAAGGCTGGTCGTCCTTCTGTTTGCTCTCCCCTTGGTGCTGTCCCTGCTGCATGCTGATAAAGCTGTTTGTGCAGGGCCATACAAAGTCCTCTCCCACTGTGTCAGGGGACTGACTTTGAGTTTATTTTTAACCTGGATGTAATCTTTGCTGCATTTTTCCCTCTGCCCTTACAGTTGTTCTGCCTCAATAGGGATGCTTTGTGGTTGCTGGAGGGAAATGCCTTTAACAGCATTGACTCAAAAAGCTGTTGATTTGATATTAAGGTGCAGCAGCCATCTCTTGCTTTGGGGTGATGCTGCAGTCCACTCTATGCCTTGCCTTGATTTCAGGGAGATAATAAGAAGCCAGATGCACCTTGGTACATCAAGGACTGAATTGGTTTCATTTCAGGGACCTAGAAGTAGGATTTGCTTACATGCCAAGATAAAAATTTGCCTGTAACTGCTGCATCTTTTTTTCCTTGGTCTTCTGTTAGACAGTCTGAGAACAGAGAAACTACCAACACGTTTTTTTACTGTGTATGGATTTCATAGTTGTCCTTGAGGCACCCTTGCTTTCAACAAAATTTCTGGTCTGAGGTCTGTACTGTCATGGTCTTACATGGTTTTGTAGCCTTGGGTAAAGTGTTGGGCAGACTTCCAACTTTGTATTTCTTAGTTCACAAAGCAGGGTTTTTATTCCTTGTTTGCCTTTTGTGGTCAAGCAGAAAATTTTAGTACCCTAAGTTGAATTTTTGTTTTGTCTGAAACATAGAGTCTGCTAGGTCAGATTTACCCATTTTTTCTCTGTGATCTTTCTAAAAGATATACAGAAACAACTGGAATTTAACTACCTACTATCAGATAATAAAAATTCAATGAAAGCCTTCAGTCTGAAGATTACTTTAAAATGCAATGCAATGAGGTCTGCAAACTGTTCTTTTTGTTTGTTCTGTTTTGTGAAGTCCTGGATGAAAACAACAGGAATATCACAATCTGTGTACCTGAATTCAGTCAAGGCCTGCACAGAGATGAAAACCTGGTTACTGGCCTGGGTACTACGATTCTGTTTGGCTGCATTTTATATTCTTGGTAAGTCTGGGAGTTTGCAGTTATCTTTCTGTGAATGCAATTTTGTGGTCCAAAAAGTGAAGGCTTATAGCAGGCCTCATACAAAGTCACAGAGAGGTGTGAAATAAAGTTGAGCTGGAAGGTTTGTATTGTTCTCAGCTTCAGAATTTTAGACATTTTTAGGTAAAAATGTTCAACAAGGTAATAGAACTTTTGAAGCAAATGTATCTCATTAAAATCAAATAGGGCAATTTAGATCTAGAGGCAGAGGGAAAACATTCCACCAGTCCATAATTGCAAATAATCTCAGCATTAAACACTAAAACTCTATACAGTTACATTCACCTGAAAAATCTATCTGAAATTTTGTAGCCTCCTGGCAGAGGCTGTGACTGTCCTTGAAGGTCTTTAAAACAAACAAACTGTTTGGGAGAGTTTAGGGCTTCCTTTGAACAAATGATGAGCGCAGTATTGCCTTCAGGATTTGCCACTGGTCTGCTCTAAAAAAACTCCTTCTTGTGCCCATGATGTTCACCTTTGATGATGCTCATCTTGCATTATTGCAGTTCACTTCAGTAAATTAAGTTATGCTCCGGGACAGGGAGTTGCCAGTGATTGAAAGGTGGTGTGTCATTTATTTTGTTTGTGCACCTTGCCAGGGGACAGTACTGCCTGTCTGCTACAGTGTTTGAGCAGGTTCTGCTTCTGAATCAGTCCACTTCAAAATTCACATACAGAAACCCCTTCATATTTTTGTGAAGTGAAAACAAGAGACTTATTCTTCTGATTATCAAATGTGTATATGTGTTCCATTTTGTTCAGATATAAAACATATAAATACGGATATCATGGATTTAGTTCACATTAGAAGGGCACTTCAGTGCCCCAGGGAGGTGTTTCAGCACACAGGCAATATTCATACAGCCTGCCACTGAACTGTACCGGGAGCTGGGGAGGTAAGGATGCCTTCACAGGGAGTGTTTTGAAGCATTGCTTGCCAAGGCCCAGTGTATACCCTAAAGCCTTCCTGTGGGTAATGGCAAGTTTGCATTTCACATCCTAAAAGGGCAGGACTGGGCAAGAAATGTTTCCTGTCAGAAGAAAGTAGAAAGGATTCCCCCCCAGATAACTATAGTCATGCAAGAAGGTAATTTCTAGGAACTGGTACACTGACAACAGTTGCTGGTAATTTATTCTCTGACTGCTGCCAGAGACCTGTGAGTTTGCTGGCAAAGCCTTTACAGAAATGCTGAGCCAAAGTGATGCCTGTGAACTGAATATAAAAGCACTGGTTGTGCACAGCAGGGGAGATCTCTTCTGGCTTGCAAATTGCAGCACTTAGGTTTTGCTGCTGTCAGATGGTGGTGAATTCATCACCTTTCAGCAGTGACCTACTTCTAAGCTCATGATTCAGTCTGAGCTGGCCAGTAGCCATCTGCCAGGCTGGTTTATACCTAGTGCAGGACAAACTTTTCACATACTTAGTGCTTGATGATAGCATCCAGGAAAATGCTTAGCTGAGGCTTTTTATATTTTGTGATGTTGAAGAGTTACCCTGTTGGGGCTGTAGTTATGCCCAGGGGTTTGACACTGTCTTCTTTTCCTCCTAGTTTGACCTCAACAACACGTGCAAGCTCAGAGGCACTGAGAGGAATATATGCAACAGCTGAAACTGAAGTGAGTTCTTGCTTCTTCACACAGGATTTTTGTGCAGACTTTTTCCCATGCTTTTATTGCTGTTGTTTTTGCTATTCTTAGTAGCATATATGCTGTGTACCTCTGGGAATGGACTCATCAGAACATTTGTCCACATTGGCCCTTCTGTAGGTCTTGCTGGTCCCATGGAGGTGCCTTTATGTACTGAAACAATTTTCTGCTCTTGAAGTTTATTCAGCATCCTGCAGGCTTCCTGTAAATCTTATGTTCTACATGAGCTCATGTCCTCTCATTTAATGGAATGCATGCTGGAAAGCTACCAGAAGAAAAAGTGGAAGCATTCTTGAACATTTTCTGTCTGGATTGCCTTTGTTCTCATAGCAACTAAGATCCTAAGTTCTTATCTCTTATTTTTATTTCCATACATAAGTAGTTCCTATATTTTTGCCTTGAACATATTTCTTGTCCTGGTTTCAGCTGTGCAAGTTTCTTCGTTCCACCTGCCTGTTTCTTTGGCTTCTTTGTCCTGGGAACACCTGGAACACTCTGGGAAATGAGCGGGCTTTTGCTAAGTAACAGTTTCCCCTTGCTAAGGCTTGCTAGTTATGCTCTCCAAATGCATGTGTGTGTTTGGAAGCCAAGTCTCCATCCCTAGCTCTCTCTGTATTGGTGTTACTTGTATCTTCAGTTTTAGTTTCTGTTTCACAAGTCTTTGATCAGAGTGTGAGAGTTCAAAAATGCGGATGTATCTGCTGAAGCCTTTGGTGTTTGCAGCAGCTGGGTGTGGGGAAGCAGACCACATTCCTGTGTGGGAATGCCAGGGTGCTTCCCTGTGGCAGGATGCTGTGGCTGGACAGGGTGCTAGTGCCAGCCCAGCCCTCGCTGCCAGCTGGGCATGGAGCACTGAGACCTGGCATGGCCTGTCTTAGGCAGGTCCTGACAGGGCCTGTGCCTTCCCACCCTGTGCTGAGGGACAGGACAGGGAGCACTGGAGAGAAAACAGCTGCCTTTTGTGTCCCTGCACCTCTTGTGCCAGCTGTGCACTGTAGGAGGCCTCTGCCAGAGGTGTGGGTCTGTGCCCTGTGGAGCAGCAGTGGGAAGGCTGGGACCTATGGCACAGCATGGATTTGGCCCCTCACCAGGAAGATCCATCTTGTCAGACAGAGTACTTACCCACTGGATTAGTTCTGGACTGTTGGGTTTTAAAGAGTGTACAAGAGCCACTAAATGTTAATATAAAGAAAAGAATGGTGAAGAGCAATTAATTGCACTCTGATTGCCTTCCCTGTGGCAAAGGGCCTTTGTCTCCCAGCCCAAAGAGGGTCTGTTGACTCTGATGGAGGCAGCTGAGGGGTAGGAGTTAGGGGTAAGTGTGCCAGTGTTGCTAATTTCATCACCCTGTCTGTGCCAGGACGTAATTACAAGTGGTTAAAACGTTGAAGGGAGCCCAGTGCTTGCTTCAGAATATGAATGCAGCCCCAGCATAACTCAGGCTGGCACTGCAGTTGAGGCTTGGTACAACGGGAGTAGAAAGAGGTAGAGAATCAGGGGTTTATGTAAAGTCTTTAGACAGTCTTTTGAAAAAGAATGAGCCTTTTGGCTTTTCCTGAATTTATGTACCCAGTGAGTACAGGTAATCAGGAACATGCAGGTAAACCTGCCACTTGATGTTTCTGCTGGACATTTTATTTTAAAGACCTACTGTCTGGGAAAACATGCAACCAGTCCCTGTGAGAGGGGACAAGCTGAAACATAATGTTTAGAAGTGCAAAGCATAAATATTCATGTGTCTGTGGTATCCCAGCCAAACTGGGGCACCCCAAATGTGGTTTTACACAAGGGTCTTCTATCTTTCAGGCATTCAGGTGCAGCATGATTTGACTAATCACTGGCTTCCACACCACGATTACTAATCATAATAAAACTTCGCAAAGCAACTGTGTTTCTGCTGCTTGTCTGTTGATCCAGGCATTCTTTAATGAGGATCCTTTAAAGTCTTAAAAAGACTTTAGCAGTCTTGAGACAGCTATTTATCTATGATGCTGGTATGGTTTCAAAGGTGTTTTTGAGGCCCCAGGATGCTGGCCTTACCTTGGCCGTCCAGGGCCATGTTTTATCCTTTGTGGACAGCTCTGAGTTTCCAAGAAGCAATGTCCTTATTTCCAGGACTGGGCTGTCCTTCAATTTGTTTTACTTAAAGGTGAACTAAACCAAAGTCTCCCATGAAATTCCAGCACCCTGTTACATTGTAAGAGTAGTCTGTGAACTGATACAAGTAAACAAAGTTAATACACTGTCTTACTATAAAGACTGATTGATGTAATAGGGGAAGTGAATTTTCCTAACAGAATTCACTGTCTTAATCAGACCACAAGCAAGAGAAATCCCAGAGAAGGGTATTATCAGTACAAATAGTATTTGTGGTGCACTACAGAAAGTGCTAACTTGTGCTGGAGTCTGAGGCAGGAAAAACGCATTTGTTTATTGGATGGTCAACACCTTTTTTTCATTTACATTACCATTCAACACAGAAAGTGTCAATTTCAGCTTTGCTTTCTCCATCAGGTTAAAAAAAAAAAAAAAAAAAGGAAATCTTCATTTAAATAAAATGGTAAAACCAGGTTTCTTCTTTTACTCATAATTCTTATTGTGCTCATTCTGGCTCCATTTCAGCAAAATCTTGCGAAGAGGAGTACATTTTCAGACTTACACTGGTACAACGGTGATTTTCAACCCATGCATTGGAGCTTTAGAAGTTTCATATACTTTGATCTTAGTACAGAAATGTCCTAAAAAGCACTTGTATGGCCATCTAAATAGATAAATCCCCTAAATATAGGACAATTTGTTCTTTATTGTAGCTTTTCCACCATTTTGTCATAATTATTTGCATCTGTGTTGGACCTAGAGTTATGTAAAATGGGTAGAGTAATTTTTAGAGACTGGCTCATTTCTTCAAATTTACTGAGCAGGTTTTTCCAAAGCTTGGAAACTGCTGTTCTGAGCTACTGGGCAAATCCTAATTTGAGTTTTGTGCTGGTTGGAAATACAAACCAGACTTTTCTAAATGAGTGGCTGTAGTTTAGACATAACAGACTTTCCTTCCCCAGCTGTTCTGCTTTGCTGTAGCACAGGTTCTTACCCCCTTCCTGTTTTCTGTTCCACAGGTAGCTCGTTGCTGCTTTTGCTGTGTACCCGATGGAGATGGTAATTATGTTTTCACTGCACGATTTACCTTATTTGTGGCTTTTGGACCAGGGCTGAGAGAGTAAAGCCACAGCTGTGGATGGAGAGCTGCTGGTACCCTTGTTCAGTAGAGTACTGAATGCAAATTGAAGCAGATGAAGTGCTCTAAGTTAGGCTGTAGAGGGAAGCAAGAGATATCACAACACCATTTCAAAAATATTAGGCTAGTTAATAATTCTTTGAAGTACATTTCATTCCTGCAACATACAAAGAGTAATCTGGTTTGTGCATGCCTGTGGGTAAAATGGCTGCTGGGCTTTTGGCTCAGCAGCTCTGCAGGGACTGCAGTTCAAGAGTGATATAGGAGGGGGGTGTCCTGTTTGCAGACCTGATACAATCAGGATTATCAGCTTGGACTTGCCAGAAAAATATTGCACAGGTAGAGCAAAATAAATGCTCTCAAGGCTCAAAATCTACTCAGTAAACCAGGAAGCTGCTACAAGGCAGGATTTCATTGTTAGTCCAGATTTTGACTCGGGGTTTAGGCCCACGCCCTGAGGACAAGGAAATGTTCAAGTGTTATTCTATGTCAATCACACTTTCCCAAATCATACCAAAAATGTTTTGCTGTGGTCTCTGTGAAGCCAGCTGCTGTTTTCAGCTCTCACTACACTTGCAAAGCTTTCTTGTTTCCTGTCTCTTACAGCTGATGCTGAAGATCATGTAGAAAAAAGAGGAGGCCAGACTGTGGTTTACGATGAGAAGAAGGGCACAGTGTACAGTTATGCCTACTTCCACTTTGTTTTCTTCCTGGCTTCTCTTTATGTTATGATGACAGTAACTCATTGGTTCCAGTAAGTGTATTTCTTTAATGTATTTATTTAATGCTGAGAAATTAACGTTTCTCTGTGCTGAGAGGGAAGATGCGAATGGGGAGTTCTGCTATTTGGGTGTTTCCTATCCTTATGGTAGAAGTTTAAAGAGACATTTCGAGTCTTTCTTGGGCATTCTTGAGCAAGATCTTCCTCTATTAAGGGCTGCTCTCCCTTTATTCCTCTATGGGTTAGCCTAGTTAAAGTCTTTTGTGTCATTCCTTTTTTTTTTTTTTTTTTTTTTTTTTTCCCCTTAACAGTTACGAAAGTGCTCAGATTGAAAAATTCTTCACTGGAACCTGGTCTATCTTCTGGATTAAGATGGTCTCCTGTTGGGTTTGTGTCTTTCTGTACTTATGGACTCTTATTGCTCCACTCTGTTGCACAACCAGAGAGTTCCTAGTGTGAGCAGTCAAAAGGTCATTTTAAGTTTTTCTCTTTTTTTTTTTTTTTCTTTTTTATTTGTAATGAGGAAACTCCTATTACTCAATTACCATAATGTACCAGTTACTATCTTTTTAGTCAGACTAAACACGATTGAAGACTTTTTTTACCATTTTTTATTATGAACAAGCATTGCCTAAGGGAATGAATCTGTTTTGAAACTTTACAACGCTTACGTGCGGTGTGTAGAAAACACAGTTGTTGCATAAACTGGAATAAGTGAAATACTCTTCAAATAACTGACAATCCTTCTCTGGCTTCATTGACAACAAAAGAAAAAATCATGGTGCAGATACCTTCTTACTTTCCATGAATGTCTGGTATCTTTCAGCAAATATGCTTTCATTCTTTTTTTATACTCTTTTATTAACTGTTTCTTTTACAGTTTGCAGTGATGATTTGGACTGCTGTTTTGTACAGCATATAATTCTTGTAAGTAGTATCCAGATTTTTTTTTCCAGAAACATATCTAAATACTTCTGTAGAAATAAGAGAATATATAAAATTTGGCTGCCAAAGCATCTACTAAAAATTGTTTATCTAAGTATTAAATATATTAAGTTATTTTATACCTAGATTGAGAAAGGAATTTACCAATGATAGTAAAGTATTTATTCTATTATTACTTTAAAGGCACCTGGATATTTTATGCAATTCAGATTTAGCCCAATTAATAACTGAAGGGGAATTCTGCACACAAATTGTCAAACGGAATTTTGTCTAGTTTTAATTTCCCAGGTCACTCAAAAGTTGAGTGTACTGCATGGGGATGTAAGATAAGGTACATTCTTTATTCACATTGTGTACTGTTGAGAAGATGATAGTTAAGGGAGCACTGCCAGTTGCTGTTAAATTTAAAAGTGGGGTGCTCATTTGCTTTTCTGTCCTGCTGTTTCTGCTTGTCTTTAAAGGTCTCCCAGGTCTTCAGTTGTGTTTCCATGACTAGTTTTATAATATTTTAGATGGATTGATGGTCAGAAAAGGACTTCAGTGTGTCATCATCTTTTCTGCTTGTGTGTTGATTGGAAAGTATTTTTTCTAACTGCTATATTTTTATACTCTTTTGTTGATATTAGTTTTGCTGTTGTGATGGGAGTTAGCCAACCAATATATTCATTGAGACAGAAATTCTTTTGTAGAATTCCTATTCCAAGCACTGGAGTAAGCAGTCAGAAAAGCAAAACCAGAAGACATAAATATAACAAGCAGCTGCCTTAGTACAAATGACTTGATGATATTAAACACCTCTTTTTTATTAATTTAAGCAGATGATTTGGTGGTAAAACAACAGCTCAAATGCCCTAAATGCTGAAAAAGGTTGAACCCCCACTGTTACTTACATTCTGGTGGGATGAATTTATGATTTGAGCTAGTTCTGGTGGTTTTTATCTTCTCTCTCTTGACATGTATATTCACATACATGTATAGTGTAAAATATCAACCAATTTAGCAGCTCTTTTTTTTAAAAAAATATGATTGAGCCTTAAATCTTCATCTACTGCTTTCTGCAAATCAAAGAAAAGCACAACATGGAGGCCAATGGGTTGGCAAAAGATTTGCATGCCTTAGTTTTTTTGTTGTAGTAATTAATGGTTAATGCCTACCTGGTGAGTAATCTTAACATAGTGGATCTTGATTCTGGTCTTGTTTTCATTACCATTTTTAGTTGCCTTGTTGTTACGGTATCCCAGGGCTTCTGTCCTGTTTGGAGCTTTCTAGGGATGTGATCTACTCCACCCTGTTCACTCTTACCTGAAACAAAATCTTCACATCTGCAGTCCTATTTATGCCACCTTTCCCAGCGATTAGAGTGTCAAAATACATGTCCTGAGATGTGAAGGAAGGAGGAGTCTGTCCAGCAGCGACCACCTTGGTGTTCTTGTATTCACCAAGAGTTAAAAAGAGCAGTTGAAGCTGGGTTTTAACACTGAATTAGAAGAGCAACAAATAGTTTTGGACAGGGAGGCAGGTTTTTCTCTTTTCCTTTGCTTCTGCTAGGAGGTTCTGATCCTGCCAAGAGCTCTGCTAGCATGGAGACCTGTCAGAACATTCCTGCCTGCATTTAGAGTCTTGCTACACAGATACTTCTGCAGCTGAAAAAGGCCTTTATTAATGCTTTTTCAATCCAGAAGCATTTATCTGTCCAGTCTCTAAGATAAGAGCCTGTGGGCTGTGCAGTGATTAACAGATGCCCTGCCTAACTCACAGCAGCAATTCTGACAGTTTTGATCCAATGCTGTGGCTGTGTGCTGCAACTGAAATAGTCCAGGCTCATGCCTTGCCTGATCCTAAAAGGCATGCAAGATTGGCCTTCTAGTGCCATATGTGAAATGAGAAACCAAGTTGGGTTTTTTTGTTTCTTTGTTGAGTTTTTGTTTGTTTATTTGATTTTTTCCCTAAATTAGCCTTTTTTTTTTGATAACAGAATAATCAGAGAAAGGAGAAAGAAATCCTTCACAGAGGAGGGCATGCACTATGTCATTATAAGGCAGGGAAAGGTTCCTGTTGTCTGGTTCTGATAGCAGGCATCCCTGTCACAAATGTCAATGATCTTAATACCGATCTTGGTCCTTGGATGTTCTTGTTTACAGAAACACTTATTTTATGTAGTATTTGCATTAGGGCTTCACACACCTCCTTGTGCTCTTTTTTTTTACAGTTTGTGTTTAGGGAAATAGGTTTTGCACAGAGGAAACAAGGCTGTAAAAAGAAATTCCACAGTGAGGCATAAGTCTATTCTTCTTACACAGCACGCACCTCAGTGAGCTGCTACTCCATCCTTCTCTAACTACCAACTATTGACCTTAAGTGTCTAGATCTCCAGGTATATGCTGAGTGGGAATAGGGCAGTGCCTGCTTACACAAAATTGTCTTCTTTGAGCAAATGTTTGGGGGAAAACCCCACAAAATAAATAACTTTGAGGGCCTGTATTGTGTCCATGGTGCCCCAGATCCAGCTGTGGACTTCCAGGCCTTTCTAAGGAATCAGTAACTAGTAGCACTTGGGTGTGCAAAGACTCTAGTTCCTCACCAAGACAAGTCTTCCTGCTGGCCAGGCAAATGTTACAGCCTTAGTGTTTGCTGTAAAATCTGTACTGTGAACTTCCAGTGCAACTACATAACAAAATCCTCGGCTCGGGTCAAGGACTCAAATTCCCAGCCCATAGATTCCAAACAGTTCATGCAAATGGGCTTTTAAAAAAAAAAAACTTTTAAGAAGTGCCTTCATACCTACACTGCTGTGATAACTATTAATTCAGGTGGCACTAGAACTGGAAAACCTGGACTGAGCCTGTGACTGGGTGATGCTGCCTTGTAGGTTACACCGCTGTACAAGGCACAGTTAGACCCGGGGTGCACGTGGAAGACCAAACAATCTGTGCTTGACAAACCTTTGGGGATAAGACTGCTTCAGGTTTTACTGTGCAGTGGAAAATTAAGTGGGAAAACTCACAAGTAGCCTGATGCTTTTGTAAATAAGTGATTAATTTTACATTTAAGCTGTAAACAGTTAACTTTCTCTCCCCATACCTGGAAGTGCAGGTGACTGTCTGCTGAGGCAGTTCACAGCACGGTGTCTATCCTGCCTTGTACCATGATTGTTCATTGAATTTGTTCCCAGATGTAAACATTGCAACACTTTGGCTCCTAGTGGTTTTGGGCTGTGTGAAGTAAGGAAGCTTGCAAAGACAGCAAGACCAGAGAACATGTCCTGTACTAAATTTGCTCTATTTAAATTTGATGAACTAATGCTATCTTTAATTGACTCTTGGAGGAGCAGACAGTATTGAAGAAGTCCTGCTGTGAAGGTGAAACAATTTTATTGGCTTTTTTATACTTTTTAATATTTGCCATCATAAAGATTATTTGGGACTTCACTGCTACACTGTCATCTGCGATTGGAACTATTTTACTTTTCCACATGAAGGCAACCAAGAGCCACAGTCATGACTGGTTCTTGTTTGGGGTAAAATAAGTGGGACAGACTCAGAGAGCAATTGTCTGAATCCAAGTTACTGGACTAACAAATGAGATGATAAAACTTTACTAGGGATGTGTGGAAAGCAGATGGGTGTGTTTGTTTGCTGTTTGCCACGTAGTTCCTCTAAGTGTGCAGGCAGCCCTTGCAGCTGGATGCCAAGTAAGGAGCTCCACTGCAATCGCACATCGAAGGTGTATTGCGTGTTTGTGAAACTCACAGCTTTCTCCTTCAAGCATTTCTATGAGGTTCAAACATCTTGTACATGCCCAGCTAATGTGGTAAATCCTGTTTGGGCTGGGCTGCTTTCCTCTGAAATGCAGAATTGTGTTGCTAGTATGTGCGTAGTCCAGAGAGAGGGTTTGTCCCCTCACAGAATCATAAACACTGCATGTCTATTTATTTATTTATTTTGTGTTTTAGCACCTTTTTACAAGTCTATAAGTGCTTTGAGATTATAAATTACGCATGTGTAATTGCTTTGACAGCTACTGTTGCAGCCATTTCTGGGCTAGAACATTGCTATTAATGAAGCAACCCTTGCACTTGTGAAAAAGCTGTTTTTTAACAGTTCTTTGGCTTTGAATGATGGCATCAGGAAAATTTGGGTACTTGAGATAGTGCTGCTTGAACTTTGGCTAACAGTCCACAGTATCTTGGGCATCTCTGAGCAGATCAGCAGCAAAGTAATCCATTGACTGTTTTTAAACTGCGCTGTAAAGATTTTATGAACTGCTAGGCTTTTCTCCTAAGCTGATGAAGCAAAATACCACAAGAGCCTACCTTTGTGGCTGGATGAGCTGAGATTATCCACAGCTAAAATTTTGCTCATTTTCCTTCTGGGCTTTAGAAGCAATGTCTTTTGCTTGGAGGCTGCATCTCCTCATTTTATTTGCCTTTTTCTCCTTGGATATGTTTTTTAAAGGCAATGTAAACCTCCTTCATTCCCAGACAACCTGCTGCCTGTCAAATGGGATGTTTTTGGTGCTAGAAACTAGCAAAGACCTCTTTGCCAAGTCTTACTGATCCTTTGCTTTTCATAGCAGGACAACCTGCAGCATTGAAGCAGAGTCAAAGATCATAGTTTATTACATGGATCAGTTTTCTTCTGTGAAAACTGCTTCTTTGTTTTCTGAAGTGGCCTACGAGTTCTTGTGGGAGGGAAACACACAATGAACACCATGACATTTTACTCGTGTTTTCAGTTTTGTAACCAGTAGTTAGAATTTAGTGTTTCACATGACTGTACAAATGAATGCCAGGAGTCAAGTGCTTAGAAAGCTGTAGCTTTTTTTTACTCAGAACAGGATACGTAGCTTGGGAACTGGTATGTCTGTGCGTTTTTCACATCCTCATGGTAGTGTTCAAGTGCCCCAGGATGGGGATGTAGACATATTGAGCAGAGTTTGAAGCAGCAGCTTTGAGAGACTGGCATGACGACTGCTTTCTAATGCTCAAGGGGATTCTGTAAGTCTTGTTTAGGGGTTTTTATCGAATCTGGATTTGCTTCCTTCCACACCTGCTCAAAAATGTTGTTTTTAAAAAGTTAGAATTTATTTCAGATATAAGCCATGTTGGCTTCCCCACTGCTTGCCAGTCTCTGAGAGTTCCCAGAGTGTAGCGTACAGGCATTTCCACAGCCTTGTTCAGAGCCACATTCATCAGCTTTGAAACCACTCCAGCAGCCTGAAGTTTCCAGGGCTAAAGTCACCAGAGCTGCAGGGTGCAGCATTGCAACCATGCTTTTTGCCAAAGAAGCCTCAGCGTGAAGCCAAGAAGAAAGTGCAAAGCCAAGAATTTTGGAAAGCTATGGGGAAATAATGGATCATTGGACATACCATAGCTTTAGCTTTCCTCTTACTGATACAAGTCCAGGTGCTTAGGTGTCCTTTGGACATCCACACAGACTTAAAGTGCAGAGCATTAGCTTCCAGATAAAATCATTCTACTTGTAATATACAAGCTGAGAAAAGATTTACTAGGAACATATGGGTTCAGTGTCTGCTTTTTGTTCACCACTGATGCATGATGTTCAGTCTCATATATGCCATGTTCAAAAACTGGATGCAAAACAGTCAAAATATAAACACATTATCTTAATGGTGAGGGGATTTTAATTAGTCTTTTTCAAGGTTCTTAATATCTCAAGGGAACTTTTTGGTGTGAATGTGTGGTTTTATTTTATTAAGCTGTAGCCCAGTAAAGTGGAAGTTTGCTAGTTTATTTAACTTTCTTTGCAAGTGTTGTGGTCTTTAGTAACTGTAACAGTTTGACTTTTAAGGATTGGTAAGATTCCAGAATTGTAAGATCTTACTTATAAAATAGTCAACAGCTTTGCCTTTTTAGCATGTTACTGGTTTTTATGGACACTTCCTTTTGTATATTGAGCGAATGTATTGTTACAGATTTAATGTTTAATGGACCAATAAAATTTTTCTTACATTTGAAATGAATTGTTGTGATACATTTAAGTTACAAAGTCAGTTTATTCTAGAAGAAACTTAAAAGATAATCTAAATATATGAGCTGTGCAGTTACTGAGTCAGTAACTTGGTCGATCTTTCTTTTTTCCCCACTATATTTCAATGTTAACAAAAAATGCTGTTCCATGGAATATTAGAGGCCTTCAATGTCCATGTTGTTTTTGTATTTTTCTGGTGTGTGATACTGGATGATGGCAGATTGCAGAGGTTTGTCTGTGGCATCTGTTCTGTATAATCCAGCTTCCCGAGATGTGTAAGGTATCCTGGCAGTGCAAACAAAATATCTTCAAGGCTGATGTAGCACTGAAGCATTGTGCAGCTGTTTTGAGATGCAGATTTCTGGGGTTTTTTTTCTGTGTTTTTTCCCCTCACATGCCCAGATGGTGGGGTGGGCAGCTGTTGAATTTGATATGCTGAGATCCACACCAGGGAAGGTGGTTTTTCTTCGCGGGTGGTGGTTCTGACTGGTCGAGTCCTGTTTCGGTGCATGCCAGCTGCAGGCTGCCTCCTGGTACTGCTGGCACCCATGCCAGAGAGCTGACCAGACCCACAGCAGTGTGGTTCTGAGAAACTGCTTACCAAGCTTCCAGTGGTAGCTGTAATTCCCTGTGCAGCTCGGGGTGGGTGAGAGAGGTCTGCATGGAGCTGGGAGGGTGTGTGTTTGGACCTAGGAGCAAGGCAGAGACAAGTTTCTGAGTGGTGCCCAAGGACTGAAGCAGTCAAGTGCCTGTGCTCCACGGCCTCCCACCAGTCTGCCCACCACTGCCCTCACCCATCACTGCAGCATCCTGGCAGGATGTTCCCTCCTTGCAAATCCAACCAAATGGTCTTCAGGGAACAGAAGCACTTGAAGTGTGTTTTGCCATGGTGTTTGCAGCACACAGGAAAGAGTTAACCTTTTTTGAGAGGGTGGATCCTGGTGCAGGACTCTGAACTCTGAAGTAGTTACAGCTGCTGCTCCAGCTGAGTGCAGTCCTGCTGTGCAGGCGGTGGGGTCAAGAGTGAGCTACATATTCAGTTTTGAAGATGTGGGATTGCAGTGTCTTCTCTTGCCAGAGGCCACACATGGAGCTATGTCTGCATTGCACAATAGTCCAGAAAGGGGTTGTAGTGCTGGAGAAGCCTTTTAAAATGCTTTTAAACAAGGACTGCACAATCACTGATGAGAATGGGAGAGGCAGAGGGTTTCCCAAGCCCAGACTGGGATCTTTGTGGGACAAATGTTTGCTACTGCTGGCTTCACTCTTGAGCTTATAGGCTGCCCAGCAGTTGGTGTATCAATAGACACAGCAAGCTCCAGCACCCCATCATAAGGTACCAACAGCTCTTTCTGAAATAAAGTTCTGGCTGTCTGACTTGTAACTTTTATCTGTGGCTGTCAGCACTGGAAACCAGTAGGTTTTCTTTCAGGGGAGGTTAGAGCCTCACAGTTTCACACTGTTGCCTTTGGCAACAGCATGAGAACCAGAGCCTATGTCTCACCTTCCGGCTTCCAGTGGCCATGTACTGGAAGAGAGCCTGGAAGAGGCAAGCTCCATGGTGATAAGCCAGCTGATAAAGGCAAAGGGCCAGGCTGCTCCCTCCCAGCCACTGTAGCAGGAGAGGCTCTGGCTGCAGACAGGGGGGCTGAGCAGAGCTTTGGAGCCTGGCAAGGACTTGCAGGTCAAGTACAGTGATGTTTCATGATGGGGCTATAGTGTGTGCTGCAGACAGGTCAGGGTGGGCCAGGCCTCTTGCATCCACCGTGAGGAGACCACTTGTGCAAAATGTGAGCACTGCAGGCCCCATGTGTTCTGCAGAGGTGGTATGGGTGAGTGTAGTGACTGCCTTCTGCTCAGGCTGTGCCCAGACCATTCAGAGAGGATTTCTCCCTGGAGAAGGGGATTCTTCTGGTGAAATGCAAATGTATGATAAGGAAGATGTAAATTTGTTTTACAGTGTGTGTTCTCCTTCATAAATGAACAATACTGTAGTTACAGCCCATGCTCAGCTAGAAAAACTCATTTTTTGTCATCTATTAAGCATAATTTGACAATGCCCTCTGTGTTGCTTCAAAGAAAATAGCCTTTCAGTCCTCAGGCATCTGGTGAGTGGTTGGGTTTAGTGATGCCAAGGGGAAAGGAGGACTGAAACTGGAGGACCTTTCATCATGAAGCACTGAACCAAAAGAATGCTTCTGCATCGTCCTTTTTGTTGTGGGACTCTGGGATCCTTGTGGGACAGCTCCTAGGGCCATCCTGCTTCCAGAAACTTTGGCAATGATGGAGGAGCCCATGGGAAAATTCTGCAAGTAGTCAAAGCCTCTGATAGCTTGTAATATCCTTAGGAGTATTTTTATTGTACTGAGAACTAGAAATGGTTTTTTGTCATTTGATGCTTTCACCTGATAATTTAACTCAGCATTCCCCCTGTATCCTTGTGCTGGGAAAGAGCTAGGACTGTTCATTTTCCCAAGGTTACTTCTGATTTTAAAACTCATTGTATTCCCTCCCTATCTGTTTCTTCCTTCCTCCTCCCTCCACACAGAAGTGCCATTTCTAACTGTCCTTTCTAAAGTCACTATCCTACAGTTATTTTAAAAGTATATAGTTTTTTTTAAAGTAACTATCCTATCTATTCAAAAGTCGTTGAAGCTTGTCCTCCCTCACTTCCTAGCTCCATTTTGAAAGAGAATGTAGTAAAATTACACACTGTATTAACACCTTTCTGCACTTCAAATTAGAGTGCATTTTGATACAGTTTCTTTCTGTTTTTAGTCCTTTCCTAATGGTAACTAATGCTTAATGCAATGTTTTGGGGTCCTAGTTTGGTGACTTCTTTGCATAAAATTGTAGTTCCTGCCTAGAGAGCTTGGCTCTGGCAACAGGTCAAAGCCTGGCTTTGTGTATATGAAAGTTAGGATTGTTTTATCTAGGTGATTCTGAATTTATTATCTCTGTAGTGGTTTTGTTTTGTTTGTTTTAGTTGCATACAGGTCTTAAGATGTGACTACAATGCTCTGCTGTCAGCTTTTTTGCTTTTCCAGGATGTGATAGCGTTCCTCACAGTTTTTTAGAGTGGGAGATCTAATACATTGCTTAAGAGGAGGTCTGCCAAAGGTAACAGTCTCCAAAGGCCTTAAAATTTCCTAAAGGAGACACAACCTATTCCTAGGAGGACAGGAAAGGTATTACTTGGCTCAGCCAAACAGCTCCAAACCACTTCATTACCAGGTGCAACCTGCTGTTTACAACACATTCAAGGTAGAGATAGTTTCATTTTCTTCCCACCCTGTTTAATACTGAATCCAAAAAGGCAGTAGATTCAAACTTTTCTTTTAAGCAAGCTGTCACTCCATTTACATGTTGCTCTGTAAATTTTAGGGCACATTTGAAAAGAAGTGAAGCCCAAGTCTATTTTGTCTCCTTTTTATTTTCACTTTTATACAAAAAAAAAGTCTGACATAGTCACATCAATGAGAACAAAGCTGCGGTGTACACTCTGACAACAAAAATAATATAAGGATTTAAAATATATTGTTTTACTGTTTGCAATAGCAATGTTAGTTTGCTTTTACTTCTTAAATATCCCCAACACCAAATTGCTGCGCTTGAAATTCTTGAAAGTCCTCTGGGATGGTGTCTGAAAATGGGAAAATATGAAGAAGTTTAGTCTCTTCTGAAAAAATTAAGGAGCACTTATCCACCACCTACTGTCTTTTCAGCTAACAAGGAGTGTTTTCAGTTTTAGCTGGATACCACTGAAAAACACGAAGA
Source organism: Parus major (assembly GCF_001522545.3). Classification (NCBI taxonomy): domain Eukaryota; kingdom Metazoa; phylum Chordata; class Aves; order Passeriformes; family Paridae; genus Parus; species Parus major. The sequence goes on from NC_031799.1 coordinate 21,701,915, forward strand.
GGCTAACAAGACAGTGAGTGCTACAGTGCCAACCCAACAAAGAAGTACTATCAATCTTCAAATTACATATCTCTGAAAACTTTGTGGCTAGCGCTCTTAAATTTTTATCAATAAACACTGACCAGTGTGATAGACTGGCATTTAAGAAAAAAAAGTAGGAAACAGCTAAAGAAGTTAAGGCTGCTGGGAGTTTTTTCTCCTGGCCAATAACTGGCCATTTCTGAGAATTGACAGTAGTTTTGACCATTGAAAAGTGAGATCAACCTGTGAACACCACCCTTTAAAACCTAAGCCTGGGAATTTCTCTCTCTCTTTAGTTTCTGGCTGTTGAAGAGGTAACAGGGCTCTGGTTCAGCCTCTCCCCCCACCAGGCCGGACAAGGCCGCAGGGGGAGCGGGGCTGGCTGGAGTTCTGCGGTTCCCAGGGATGATGGAGACTGTGAAGTGTCAGGACCCCCTTCCCAGAGGGGCTGAGCCCCTTCCTGGAGGGCTCGCTGAGCCTTGTACCAGCGGGGCTACCGGGCCAGGCTGGTCCCTGGCTCGGCTGCAGATTTTCTGTCGTGGCTGAGTTTCACCAGAGACTGCTGAGTAAGGAGAGAGAAGGCCATTGACCTGCAGCAGGCTGAGACAGTGACCACACTCTCCAGAGCAGCCACCAAAAATCTTCCATTGCAGACAGCTCCAGCCGCTGTCCTGGCAAAGATCACAGGACCATCCACAAGGCCTGGGCAAGAGTTGAACCCTTTCACTACCCAGATGAGGCTTGCAGATTAATCCTTTTTTCCAGAGAGAGGGGAAGAGAGAGTGATCATCATCTAAAGAAACAATATAAACCATCAAAAACAGTGAGGAAAGGAACTGAGCCTCAGATGGGAACAGAATAAGAAGATGCATTAATAAGCTGAAATATTATTTTGTTAAAAGTATGGGGATGGACAATAATGTTCTTCTGCAAAAACTCCTTTAATTCATGAGAGTATTTTGGGGGCAATGGAGTATTTCAAAGTGTGGATCTCAGCAAAGGTGATTAATTGATAGAGCTGAGCAAATGATGAAGGAGTTGTGATCCTGTGAGATGCTGGAACAGAAAAGGAGAAGTGAGAGTTGATGAAGACTTCTGGCCCTTAAGAGACAAAGAGAAAACATCTGTTTTCAGAGATAATCAGAGAGACAGATGAAGAGAACTTTTGCCTTTGAGTAACTCATCCTTAAAATGACACCCCTTGAATCATGGCCCATAAACACACCTCAGAGTGGTGGGAAATGGGAGGAAAGGACTGATGGCAGAGTTTTCTGGGTGGCTGGCATCAGGGAAATAGAAAGCCATGAGAAAATGGTTTTCTTGTGAAAAACTCCACAGAGTGAAAAAAGAGAACTTTTTCTCCTCTACAAAGACTGATGAAAAGCTACTATATAGTTGGGACTATTTTAACCAGCAGGTTTTGTCTATGCTGTCAGTTGGACAAGGGAATGGTTGGGTGGTGGGTGGGGAAAAAGGGTTTCTAGAGGTTTTATTCTGGTTTCTTATCCTTGTGTTTTTGTTAATAAACTTCATTTATGGCTTTTAAGTTTTAAGCCTGTTTTGCCCTTCTCCTAATCCATATCTCACAGCAAGAAATGAGTAAATTTTTCTAGTAATTTTTTAGCTAGTGCTTTAAAACCATGACAACCAGAAAGGCAGGAGAATTGCTTGTCTTGCTCTGCAAGTCAGACACATTTGCAGCATCAGCATCTCAATTTCTCTTGTATTCTAATTCAACTTCCTTGTGATGGTTTCCCAGGCCACAAAAAGGGACAAAAAGCATTAACCCCAGGACCAGCATACTGGCATAACCCAGCAACTGGCATAAAGACTTGAGACTTGGAAGAGGGAGCTGGAGATGGATCAATGTCATAAGAGCAGCTCCAGTTCTGTTTGAAGCATTATTTGCAGTCTGCCAGATCCCAGAACATTTTATCTAGAGAGCCACAGACATAACATAGAGTTAAAGCTGTGGCCGGCAGTGGAGCCACAGCAACAAAGCTGCATGACCTCAAGTTGACTCTGATTATTTCCACCCTGATGCAGGAGAGGTAGATCTAAATGCAAAAAAAGGATATGTGTCTAAACACATACATGTAGAAAAAGGGGTAAGTCCTTCGCTTTTTGTTGAACACTTTTAAAAGACATTTCTTTCAGGCTTTTTCTGCATAATGTAGGAACTTCTCTGTTATGAAAACAGAGATACTGTGGGACTTAAGAGTCTTTCTGAGTGGGTTTCATTAACTTCACGTAGTTCCTGTAGCAATGCCACTTGCCTGCTCACTGCCATGTAAGTGTGACTTAGTGGCAGCTTTGATACATACTTTCTGGGAAACCACAATACTGTTGAAAATACTTAACCAATTAATTTTTATTTGTAAGCACTATTGTCTAGAAGTTCCCTGCTTAACTGTGACCTCCAAGAGCCAGACTCAGTGTACTAGGTGTCCAAGTACCAGAGGCCATCAGCATAACATGCCACAGAGTGGCCATGTCCCCCACAGTCCTGGACTGGGCTTCTCAGATCCACAGAAAGCAGACAAGGAAACTGTTCCAACTTGGCTGTACATTATTTTCCAAAGGCTGGATATGGATGCTGAGAGGAGGACAGGCAGCACCTTCAGCCCCAGTTCAAGTTACCTGAACTGCTGCTGGGACAGAAATACCCTGAAATGATCAGCTTATGTGTGAGTGACTGAAGTTTGAGTTATTTTATACAGTGGATGATCAGGGCTAAGCTAAAAGGCTCTTTCCCCAAGAGTAGTAAGCCAGCACGCTCCCACAGAATCAGAAGCATTCCCACATGGGAGGAAAGGCATCTTATGATTTTGTCCCCCCCCACAGGACCAGCCAGCAAGTACACAAGTGACAGTGATGTCTGACGCCTAAGCTCACTGACTCTCCAGGTGTATTTCACCTTGTATTCAAAGCTCAAGGCATCTACATACATGTTGGCATCAGTGTATTTATTGTGTGTGCACAGCTCTCACAGTCAGTTGGTTTTATATAACATTTCTAATTCCCTGATGACAGCTATTCAGATGGCACATTCAGATGGCACATTCTCTGTACCAGTGACTGCTGTGGGAGGAGCAGCTGTGAGGTGTTAGTTCCTGTCTGGCTGGCTGCAGTGTGCTGCTGGTGTCAGGGGAGGCATTTCACAGCTGTGAATAACTTGTAAAGGAAGGGCAAAGGACAGAATGCTAAATGGCTTAATCCAACAGCCTTGATACTGGTTCTTCATTGTCACTTAATTGTTAGCTAAAATGGCATAAGAGCAACATTACCATTGCAGCGATATTTCAGGTTGGACCAAATAATGTTTTCCTGAGAGAAGCAGAAAACTCCAAGCCGTCCTCCACGCATCGTGGTGTCTATAGTTACACCAGAGTCTGCCACTAGGTCAGAGCCTTCATAAAATCTTGCCCTTAATGAAAGCAAACAGAAGCTTTATTAGATATTTTTGAAGGCTGCAACATTCCTGAAAGTAGTGTTGTTATCCATGGAGACACTATTACTTGGACATGCTATCCCTCTCATCTAGCCAGGGAAGAAAAAGCAGTTAAGGTAGCTCCTGTGTAGGCTGGGAACTGGAGCAATACTGCATACTGGCAAGAGCCAGACAAGGGAGGTTTTTGAGGGGTTTCTATATATCCTAAAAAAAGCTTTGGAATATTTTACTTTTTCCTGTTGTCACTCCAGCTGAGTGCTTTAGCTCTTGAATTTTCCACAGTGATAGGAGATATCACTGTGATAGGAGGGATAGGAGAACCAGACTAGGTCAGTTGAAGAAGGCTAGATGGATATTGCACAGTTTGAAGTCTGAAGCTGAACTTTTTTTTTTTGTTTTTGTAATAGGAAAAGTTTCAAACAAACCATTGGGATTTTAAACTTGTCTGTGAGATTTCTTTAAAAATGTGCATATAATTAACTCCAGGAACTCTTTTGCTGATCTAGCATCTTCTTGTTAGAAAACCCATCATCAAATTCCCAAATAGCCCTGTGAAAGCTGCACCCCACCAGTATTTAAGTGTGTTCTCTGTATTGAGGGCTTGAGCAGGACCACATTGGAGCCAGCTGAGCTGTTTGTTGGAACACTGCCCAAATCAAGTCCTCAGCCTATGGGATACTGGGTAAATGACCTAGAGGACCAGGAACCTTGGAGGGCCCTGTTGTTGATGAGGATACTGCTGATACATTTCTGTATACAAGAAATAAGCGAATGGTGAAAGGAATGAAAGTTCCTGTGTCTTTTCATAAAATAAGGGAAAAAACCCAAATCCTGTTGTTTCTGTCTTTATTTACTGATTTACTGAGGCAATTCAGAAGTATGTGTACAATGAATAGAACTGCCTGTCTTGCAAATTTCCATCGGAGGGGCTGGTTCAAGTGACTTTTTCCTAGGCTTCCTTGAAGCCTCGAAAGACTTCGCTAGACAAGCAGTGGTCTGTGGCATCTGCCCTAACCAGACTGCAGCAAGAGTGGGCAGAGAGCTGAGAGAGGCTGGCTTTAGGCCTGGATACCTTTAGTTTTAAAGGATTCTGTGACACAGACTGTGCTACCTTTCCCAGTTACAGGGAGCATTACTTAGGCTGGCTGGGGAGACTGCAGCCATAGGAGATGTTTGCTCATGCAACAGCTTCACTAACTTCTTGGTCTAAAGGTAAGTTGCCACCCAAGATCTATTTGCTACTGCCCTGTGGCTGGGGCACAATAATTGACAATATAAATGTTTTTAATCCATTTTAGCATAAAAGTGAATCATGCTCACTCCAATTACTACTGAAGATGATGCTCTGCACTAGAAAAGTGGAATAATTACATCATCAAGTTACTGTGTGTCAACTGCAGGGTGATTGTTTTCCTGAAGAAAAGGTGACTTACCATATTTCTGTTCTATTACAAGGTTGAAAGACCTGATTTGATCGTGCCAGGGCAGTTAGTTTTTTGCATTTTAACATCAGCCTTGATTTACAAGCATAATTCCTGCTGATTGCTGGATGTTGCAGAATAAAATGTTTCATCCTGAATGGTGATTTTTTTTTTATTTTTTTCTTTTTTTTTCCCCCAAAAAAACCAAAAAGAAGGATATATAACATTCATTACTAAGCTTTGACAAACTTTCTGCTATATGCTGAGTAATCTTGAATCTATCACATAAAGATAATTATTTGTTAGTTACATTCACAACTTCTAAGTGGACAACTTTTATTCTTTTATTCCAGAATACATAAATGAACTATCCAAATTCCAAGAAAAATATTCTAAAAAATTAAGAACATTTGAAATATATTGCTTTTCAGATCAGTGGCCAGCATAGCTTGGAAAACAAGGTATTAAAGCCAGAAAAGAGCTCATCAGGGTAAGCACAGTTAAGAGACAGACGGTCCATATAAAGAGGTTTAACTTGAAATTGTCAAGGAAAAGAGCTGCAGGCTGAATTCCAAAAGTCTAATTTGTTACAAGCCTTCATCAGTACAAAGCCTAGACATAACAGAAATTCTCAGGTTATCATCTGAATCAGGTGTTGAGAAATTACAGTTTAGGCAGACATGTATCTGTACTCACCTTACCTATCCTTCCCTCTCTTACCTGATATAACCAATCTGAGGTCTGTGCTGCAAGAACCAGCGATAGGAGACTTTGTCTTTCCACCCTACATTTCGGGGGTCCTTCCAGAGCAGTCTGACCTGATCATTGGTGTCCCCTGTGTGCCAGAGGGAGTTGCGGAGGTGCTCACCAGGACCTGTCTTGGATTTCACAGCCTGCAAAAATAAAATTTTCCAACACTGACCACGGACAAAAGTCACTTTCAGGAGCCAGGATTTTTTTTAGTGAGGAGCAGGTCTGCAGAAGCATACTCTCTGCTGCAAACAAGCCCCTGACTTCTGTTCTACAGCCGCAGCCACTGCCTACGTGGACAAAGCAACCAGCTGGGTACTTGGACAAAGGAAAAGGAGGTAATCTGGCCAGTCAAGGTCAGAGCACCATCACTGCAGAGACTAAATGCTCCTGTGGATCAGAAAGGCAAGATGAAGTTCCTTAAAAAACCAGTGCTATTAAAAGGGCTGTGTGGCAGCTGCCTGACTTAACCATTTTGACAGCAGCTGCCAATAGAGAACAGCAGTCAGGCAGCACAGCTGGCATGCAGTGTAGTGGTTTGGCTTATGCATGGTGTGATCACCTAGCCCATGGCCAGTACATGCAAGATGGCACAGCCAGGCTGCAGTGAGCACTGTGTCCTTAGCTAGGAGCCACCACCAGTACCTTTAGCTGAATGCCGGGCTCTGCAACAGCTCGGAAGGGAGTTGCTTGCCAGTACGTCTGTTCCGTCTGTTTCCACATTACTACATAAAAGCTAGAGCTGTCTTGATAACCAAAAATAAAGCCAGCATAGTCGTCATCTGTCACTGTGTTGACATGAAAAGTGCCCTCAAAGTCAACGCCGTTAAAAGCCGTGTAACCTAAGAGTACACACAAGTTAAAAACAGTTCTGCAGAACACACATTCATATTCTGTGCATTTTCTGCTCTAAAACTTGAATCTCAGAAGAGACTACATACCAACAGCAAGGCCAGGATCACTGTTCATAGTCTGCACAATTTCCATCCCCTGTAAGGGTAAATTCAGGGTGGTTAGCATGTGTGGCAAACTGGATTAGCTAAGCCTGACAGCCTTTTCTGGTCTTCCTCTAGCATCTCCTTCATTCCTCTCTTCCCTTTGATCACAATGTATCTGTGACGCTTGTAGGTCTGAACTAAAATCAGTGAGAATTGTAATCAAATACATAATCAATATTTCAGCTGCTTGCATAGCATGAGTTGGGAATGATTTGTCAGTTTTCCTAGTGCAGAATTAGTCATACTGGTATTTTGATAGTTTCTTTCCCTACCACAATCTTCTGGAAATCTGAATCCGGCCAAAACTGGGGTGCAGGGAAGGAGGGAAGAGGGTTGTGGTAGGAGAGCTTTTCCTAGGCTTAGCTCATACAGCTGGATCACAGAGTTCAGGGTTAAACTGACTGCCAGGACTGGGTTAAGGAAGATGTATACATCCCAGCTGGCGTGGGAGAGATTTTTGCAATGGGAAAAAACTGCATGTTCCCTGTGACTCATAAGACATTAGCCTCCTGAAGGCTAAAATTTGTTAGTGTATGTAGGTTACTGGAATCCATCCAGGAGTACTGCAGTGCTGCATCCAGCTCTAGAGTACCAGCACAAGGAGGACATGGACCTGTTGGAGCAAGTCCAGAGGCCACAAAGATGACCAGAGGGACGGAGCACCTCTGCTATGGAGATGGGCTGAGAGAATCAGATTTTTTTCAGCCTGGAAAAGAGAAGGCTTTGAGATGTGACCTTACAGTACTTGAAGGGAGCCTACCAGAAAGATGGAGAAGGATATTTTATCAAGAATATGCAGTGACAGGACATGGGGCAATGGATTAAATGTAAGCGCAAGTAGGTTTATATTAGGTATGAGGAAAAAAAGTTTAACTGTGAGGGCTGTGAGGCACTGCAAGGTGGTTGCCCAGAGATGCCCCAAGCCTGGAAGTGTTCAAGGCTGCCTGGAGCTCTCAGAAACATGGTCTAGTGATGTATGTGGGCACATGTTGGGGTTGGAATTAGATGAGCTTTGAGGTCTCTTCCAACCTAAACCGTTCTATGATTCTGTGAAATGCTCTGTTATTTAACATGCCAAACCTTTTAAATTATCAGAAGGATTAATGAAACTTGTTTGCTACAGAAATATTTCAGTGGGGTAACACATGTCTCCCTTCTAGCAGTAGCAAAATCCACCCAGAGTAAGTTGGCTAGTATATAACTGGTTTTGATTATTGGGAAGATAAATTTTGATAGCTTGAAGCCTATCAAAAGGAAAATTCTGTCATTATTACTCTTGAAAATAGTCTACTAATCAACAGCTTCCATGTTTCATGTCTGCCAGGGGTCCAGCAATTACAGAGCCAATTTTATTGTTATCAAATGATCTTTCTCAAACAGGTAAGAAAGACCAAGTGTATTTTTACCTGGTTCAGAACCACCCAGTTGGGATCAATCTGCGCATCCCCCTCTGGGTCCAACACCACTGTCTGATAGGCCCTGAAGTCTGTCAAGGTGATCTCTGCATTCTCAGGACAGACATCGATCCGATCAATCACTGTATCCTGGTCAAAATCAGACTCACAGACATTGCCAACTCCATCACCTGAATGCGTCAGAGAAGGAAAAAGAGATTTATGGTGCAGCAAGTAGTGATATCTGGCCCAGCCATGGGATTAGGGTGTCCAAGAAGCACGCAGAGTGTCAGCTCTGCTGGCTGTAGTGCCTGAGAAAGTGCCTCTGTTTTGGCTAAAGGGCCCCTGAGTGCCGCTATTGTTCTTGGGATGAGTGTATGCATTGCTAGCGATTGTGTTGCATCCTGGTGCATACAGCCTGGAAATGAATGCCTGAGAATCTAAACAGCTCCTGAAGGCCCATCTTACCATTATCATCTTCCTGCCCTGGGTTGGGGACCAGTCTGCAGTTGTCAGGGCCCGGGGGCAAGAGGTCAGGAATGCCATCATTATCATCATCCTCATCACACTCATCACCCAGCCCATCCTTATCTGTGTCCAGCTGGGAGCTGTTAATAACAGTAGGGCAATTGTCTGTGCTGTCCTGGTGCCCATCACCATCGCTGCAAGCACAGAAACAAAAAAAATGGTATACCAGTGTCAGCTCCTGCCTCTGCACAGGGAACAGCAAGGACACCTGAGGGGGAAACACAACAGTGGCAGCTCTGGAGCTGGAAGCAGACCAGCAGGAAACAAAACCTGTTTTTGCTCAGGTGGCTGAACTGCAAGGAGAGCAGGAAAAAAGAGACTCAGATAAGATAAGGTGGCAGGAAAGCAAAGACCAAGCCAAAAATTCTCACAGCAAGTAAGCCTTACATGGTGTGAGAAACATACTGGAGCCCAAGAACCCAGTCAGTGTCCACTCCTAAAGGGAACACATCCAACAAGTCCAGTGTCACCAATCAACAGGCACTCAGAAGACAGCAAGAGCTGGACCTTGTCTTATGCACACGTGTCTTTGTGCTCATGAACATGCAGGTGTGAGTGTGAATGAAACTTTACACTTGACACTCTACATGAGCACCTGAAATCAGACATTTGAAAACAAGCACTGTTTTTAATCACCTTCCTGCATAGCAAGTTTTCATGGTGGATTTGGCACAGCTACATTAGTGCTTGTACTCAATGGTCTTGAAGGTGTTTTCCAAACTGAATGATTGCCATACTGCAGCTGGGACATGCAGTAAGAAATAGAGGAGAAAGTCTGTAGCTCCCTCCAGGCCTTGGCTGCATCAGCTGGTTACAGTGAAGAGCCACCAGGCCCAGGGACACAGACTACAGAAGAAGGTGCAAGAAGCTATGGGTGGCTACATAACCTCTCCATCCCAACTGTTAAGTGCATCCCTGAAATAAACCTGCCTGAAGTGTGGTGTGTTTTGTATTCACGCCAAAACAAAACTGATTTCTAGCAATTAGCAGGCATGTTTTCCCTCAGTAGCTTCTTATTAGCACAGGTGGAGTAGAAGTGGCCTGCAGCCAAATTAAGGTCACGCTATGGCTTATAGGTAGGAATATTCCCAAATACCTCACCCCTGCTTAAGAAATATGCTTTAATTTTAGGTAAGAGTAATCAATGTTTGCAATATTGAGATAAAATGCAATAAACACCATACATGTGTATCTACTGCAAGGTTAAGCATGCTTCACACAGGAAATACTTCACACACATTCACATTAGTGAAATTTATAAGGGAGGGAAAAAGTCCTTTTTTAAAAACAGAACAGCAAAGACATATCAATTTAAGAGTAAAATGCTGATGGCCTTGGCAGCTACTGGCTCAAGATTGGGAATGATCCCTTCAGAGATATGGAAGTGGGCTCCCTGCAGGTCCATTTGCAGAGAGCAGCACCCACCAACAACCCTGGGGTGAAACTCTGTGACAGCACAGGATTTGTCAAATCCCTTGCCTCTTGCTGTAAGTGAGGTGCATGTGGGAGGACCTGCCATCCCATAATCTGGTTATGCTGAAGCTGCTTCCAGACAAGTGATGCAGTTTGTCATGGGATGTGCTCCTGTGAATGCCCAAGGCATATGAAATCCATAGAGAAAGGATCCTTGCCAGTCTTGCTGTACTAAAGCAAAGGGGTTGCTCTGCAAGTGTTTAACACTTTATAATAAAATTTTGTTTCTGCAACACTAGGTTCTTAAGGAAAAACATAGAGCCCTTAACTTAAATTTCTGCTTAGGAAACAGAGAAATAAAAGAGGAATGAAAAACAAAAAGAAAGAGGAAAGAGATTTTCTCACTAAGAAGCTCTGAGCATTACTCTGCGTTTCACAGCCAGAGAACTGCTTGAATGTCACTTCCACAGGAACTCAGCGTAAGCCTGTGTGAATGGCTATGAGGGCGAAGGCTCCATAAGTGTACTACCACAGGAAAGTGAACAAACAAGGCCAATAAATACTAATGCTGTTTTTTAAACAACATCCCTCTGGAATTAAATCCAGGCTAGACAGAGGGATTACAGCTCCTCACAAATGCTTCAGCTCAGGCCTAGTCTCTCTCACAGCATACCTGTCCTGATTGGTATCACAGGAATCTCCAACCAGGTCATTGTCGACATCAGACTGCAAAAGGGAACAAAGTTCCAGTATCAGCTGTCAAGAGCATCTATTTAAATTGTAGGATTAAATCAAAACACAACACAAGACATTTGTTTTACAGAATATATTTTCTCTCTTGCATCATCCATCTAACCAAAAATTGTTTTATAAAAAAAAAGGACAGTGAATAAACACAGTTAAACTTAATTGAAGAGTTCAAGCAAGATTCTTCTACTATTGAAAATAAGTATTCCTAATTTGTAGCCAAGGTTTATTTCTTAAGCATCTTTAAAAATCTAGCATGTTTCTCTATAGTTTCCAACATTTTTCATTGGTCACAGGGGCTGAAATCAGAATTCCAACATATGAAAAGTTACAATGACTTCTCACCTGAGAGCACTGAGAGTTCTGATAAATACAGACACCAAGATTTTTGTGCAAGTTAAAGAAATAGGAAGTGTAACTAAATCACACCCCTGTGTGGAGTCTAGCATTGAACTCTGCGGGACTGAAGCCCATTTCTGACCATGAGAGTAGAAGATACATGCTGGGTAGAGGTCCTAACAACATCCCAAACTGTGAGAGTACAACTAGTGGCTCCCCTTTCTCACATTAGGAGAGTCAGCATGTCTGTAAAACTCCTGAATACCTAGATATATACTATATTATCCAGGAAATACACATTATTATAATACAAACACTACGGTTTCATGGGTTGCTTCCTTCTCTTGCACCTTTTTAGGCCTCAGCAGTCCCTCTCCCTATACAAGAATAATTTTTCCTTCTGCCTGCTAACCTGGTTTGGGTTGCTGATTGTAGGGCAGCTGTCACAGGCATCACCAACACCGTCATTATCTGTGTCCTCCTGGTCTTCATTGGGAACTCTCTGACAATTATCCAAAAGATTCTTAACACCTAGAGTAAAGTGGATTGGTGTATTAAAGACAATTCCCATATTTGTCCATACTGGACAATATAAACATTAAAACAGTAAAGACTGTTCCTTTTCAGCAACTACTTAATCCTGCAATGAAATTTTAAGTCTGCACAGTAAATTTTTCTTATGTGTGCATCACTCATTTAATAGTAGGAACATCTTGCTGAAGCACAGCTGTCCACCCCATCACACCCTTTAATTACACACCATTCATTCTATCCTGTTTCTGTGTCACAACTTACAGGATGGGACATTTAATCTTTTTAATTACATTTGAAGTGGTGTGATTTTTTCACTTCTTTCAAAGCCTCCCACAGCAATGAAAACCATATGTTGTGTAGCTCTCAGGTACCAGTGACTGGCAGCAGCTGGATGCTCTGGAACATTTGTACCTTTAAGGAAATGCTGAATGATCAACAACCTTAACTTCTACTTGAAACAGGGCTTGGTTTCTCTGTTACAGTGTACAGTGCTTCCAATGTAGGCTAAGATAGGTATTAACTGAATTAAAAGGATTAAAAACACAGGTTTCATAAAGACTATGTGTTACATGAAATCTAATGCACACTCTGGGCAAATTTGAATGACATCAGAGAAGCTGAATGTGAAAAATCACCAACCATCTCCATCCATGTCATCATCACAAGCATCTCCTTTCCCATCACCATCTGTGTCCCTCTGGTCATTATTCAGGACATTACGGCAGTTGTCACAAGCATCCCCGAAGATATCTTGGTCACTGTTTCTCTGGTTAACATTGGGAACCAAAACACAGTTATCCTGCAAGAGACACAGAATCAGACTTCATTTGGGGTGTGAACCTTTAATTTCTACTTTAGTTGATTTATAAAACACTTGTATTTATTTCTATTTCCAAAAAGAACCACCAAAAAACAAGCACAAAACAACAAAATAGTGTGAGCAGTTTTGACGTTTTATGTCAATATCAGCTCTGGATCACATTTCTCCTGCTCCCTCAAAGCTCTGCTTTGAGCCACTTCTGAGAACCCTAATCGCAAACACCCAGTACCATAAAGCTTTACTTATAACCTTGATTTCTGATTCTCATTTTGCATGGGTAGATGGTGAGGAGCCTGTTTTGGTACCCGAGCTTTCTCACGTGGTCCTTCTCAAAAGCTGCAGTTCAGAGACTGACAAGGTTTGCAGACGCTCTCAGTGAAAGGCCACTGCCCCCTTCCGGTACAGACTAGCTGGAAACTGCGAAAAGAACTTGATGCAAAAAGGTACCGGTTTTTTTTTTGGTTTTGGTGGTTTGTTTATTTCAAACAAGCTGCTATTGACTTTTAGAGTCCACCAGGAGGTATTTGGAGAAAATTTTATTTCAAAGCGGTATGCAATTTCTACACCTATCTAGCACGCCTATGATGTCATCCTGTTGCCTATAGGGAAGAACAACAGACATTCAAAAAAATATAGAAGTTACTCAATTATGAAGGTGCTGAACCTGCAAATAGATTTATGATTGTAAGAGGATTTAATTTTTTCATTTTAGAACATTAATAAAACCAGTTGATTTAAGCCAGCGGGATTTAGCGTGGAACTCTCTGGCAAAGCAGCCTGAGACAGACCTGTGACTGCTAGCCTGCTCTAGCTGCAGGTGGACATTTGTACTCTGGATAACATGTTCTTGTTCACTTGGACGGACATTAAGCAGTATCAGTCAGCAATCCTAATACAGAACAACAGTGGGCTTGTAAGAATACCAGGTGAAAACAAAACAGCTTTTCCAATCTGAATGAATCCTCTAATATATTTTGCTGCGTGTACCCACATGGAAACCTCTTCTGCTTTGAGGATACAATCCAAAGCTTTTTCAAGTTATTGGCAAGACACGCATTCATTTATGTGGGTTTTGGATCCCCAATGAAATGTGTTGTCGGTCGACCTGCTCTTTAAATAGATGTTAATGCAAATAATGTTCCTGAAGGTCATGCTATGGGAGACTGTGACTGAAGGACACAAGCTCTATATACAAAAAGCTTTAGAATTAAATGATAAAAGGTAGTAATGGAGGATACACAGGTGGGATTTGAGGCTGTGTAGGTTAAGTCTTGCAAGAATGAGCACTATATAAAAGAAAAAGACAGGGTTTAAGGGGCCACTGACAGTGTCCAGTATGCAACAATCTGGCAAACAGCAGTGAGTCAGATTTCAGAATCACTTTCATTTGCAGCAACAGGAAATCTTTCTGTTTGCACAGATGCCTGCATCCTGATCCATACACAGCACCTGCTCATTGGGAATGCCATCTCCATCTGCATCATCATCACAGGCATCTCCAATCCCATCACCATCAGCATCTTCTTGTCCAGAGTTTGGGACAAATCTGCAATTGTCCTAGACAAAAAAGGAGACAAGTCTGGTGTTCTATAGGTAAACTGGATTCCTTCATAATTTGAATGACTTTTTCCTATTATTTATTAAGTAGAAATTAATCATAAAATTTAATAGAATTCAATAACCTGAATAAAATATGACTACATTGAGTCATGTTTATTACAGTCTTCTTCTTTATCCCTTCATGCTCTGAATTATTATAGAATTAAGGAAGTGTTTCTTACCTTTCTGCAGTTTTCAGCAGAGCATGAGAGTTCTTCATTAGGGTAGCCATCGATGTCAACATCTTTTCCACAAATATAGCCATCACCAGCCCAGCCAATGCCACACTATCAATAAAACATCATGGTAATACTATCAAAAGGTTAATGAATCACTGTATAAATAGTCAAGAAGGAAAATTCAAGAAATTCAAGAAAAAATTCAAGAAATATTCAAGAAGGAAAAACACACCAGTCTTGAAAGCAGCAGCATACGGAAGTCACGGCCAGATACTGAAGGTACAATGAGGTACAGAGAGCTTATAACAAAGGTTTTCTTTCCACATGGAGAGATGCTGCAGTGTATCCAGACATAGCTACAAAGAGCTACAACTTGATGTCAACTGGAATGTGTGCCTGCCACACCTAATGATTTCAGCTGTATCTTTAGATTTCTTATCGACACTGGCCAGGAACTAATTTTGGCTCCTCAGCTGGCAGGCTGAGAAGAAAATAGGAGACTAGGTAAAGTATACACCTAGCATCTCGGCAAGGAGCACATGGTTAGATGGGACGACTGTGTTTTGTTCAGTATCTCAAGAACACATCTGCAACTCGAGGAAGTTTTAAGAGTATTGGAATTTACAGTTTATATCTACAAGACAAATTAATCTGCACACAAGTTTCTCCTAGCCAATTAAATTATTACTGTTTCAAACCAACACATCATTGGTGTCGAAGACATATGCAAAGAACTGCATGTCAAAATCTGTCCTTCCCTTAAAACCAGGATTTGCTTGCTACAAGCATCTAGGCATTTTCCCATTACAGCATGGACTTAAAATACCCTAGATTATTTGTCTTTGAAACAGATGTACTTAAAAATGAGACCAAAGCAAGTGCCAGCAAAAGCATGCACTGTAACCAAATTTAGGACACAGGATTAGTCTCTTGCTTTCTGTTGCAAGATGGAAAAACTAAGTAATATACTTCAGTATACTCTTACAGTGGAAGTTCATATGCTGCTTCTGCACTTCTGCTCCCATAGCTGGTAAGCACAGAACAGCCTCCCTGTGCCTGGAATCTGTCATCTCACTTTAAAAAACATTGTCTCTATCAGCCAGCAAATACAGGCATGTTTGCTATGCAGAAAGGATCCTTACTCAGAGCTATGTCGCTGAGCACCAGGAAAGGAATTTGTCCTTGGGAGGTCTTCTGTAGAGTGACACTTGACAGTCTTTTCTGAGGAGACTACATAAAGTCTACAAAAGTGATTCCTAAAGATCTAATTACATAGACACAGTGAATATGATACATGGACATGGCTGCTTTACAGACATGTGGCAAGAACAAAATAATTGCAAGCCAGTTTTCACAACTGGTTTTGACCAGTGTGCCACAATTGGTATAACATCCAACTGTACAAAATGACCACAAAGCCTTTCTCATTCCAGCCTAAAACAGGCTGGATTTCACTGTAAAAATGCAAAAATTGATGAACTCACAATACACGTCACATCTCCTCTCCTCTCCTCAATACAACGGGCATGGATGCTGCATGGATTGAGGGATCGATTCCTACAACTTCGTTCAGCCTGGCATCCCCTTGTTTGGTCTCCTGTATATCCTGGTTTGCACTGGCCACAGCGGTAAGACCCCTGTGAGAACAAAAAGTCACCAGCCAGCCTTTTAACAGTACTTCTTTCCCTTTTTAAAGCAAGCACAAGAGCAAGACTCAAGTCATACTGTTTAGCCTTAGTTTTTTATCCATTGAGGTCTCTTATACTGTGAACAAACTTTATTTTCTACACGAAAATGATATTTGGCTCCCAGAGTGCATGCTGGAAAACATATTCACCTCTTGCCTGTTTAGACCAGTGTTCTGTTAAACCAGAGAAAAATCATATAGCAGCGAAAGCTTCTTCATGATGTCTTGTCTTTGCCAGCATCACCTTGCACTGCTTCCAGGTGGCTGAAACTTTGTGCAAAACTCTAAGCAGCAGCTGATTAATTGGGCTGGATGATCTTATTTCACTGTAAAGCACCCCTATCAGTTTATCTAAAGGCAACTGGTCACAAATTTTAATCAAAGAGAGATAAGGTTCATCATTTCTTTGCCCCATTTTATTTTTTTAAGTTAAAATGTTTTTAAGCCAATTTGAGCCAAATCTCTTTCTTCAGAAAAGAATTCTGTATCTGAAGACACAACCATCTTCGTTTACACTGCAATAAGAACATCCATGTAAGTTTTTGCTATGGTTTACCATGGCACATGCATATGTATTTCATATGTATTACTCTCTTGTGTAAACAAACACAAGCTACACAAAGGAATCTCATCATTTGCTGGGCCAATCACCATATGAGATATAAAGAGAAAAATGCTTATAAGTGCGGTCTTCTTTAGGCATTCAATGTGGCTTTTGTCTCTGTTTCAGAGTCTTGCAGACCTGTAACCTAAGATAGAAAAGTTAATTGAGAACAATCTATTTATCTTACGGAGAATAATTATTTTTTGACATGTCAAAGGACAGAAATGGACAGGTATCTGACAAATGTGCATCTAACCATTGGTGAAACTGAGGTGCTTCACACAACTTCACTCTTCATGTACAAAGTTTATTGGAAGAACTGTCAGGACTGTTGTAGTCCACCATCACAAGGAAATCTACTTATTTCTCAGGTGGGCATTATCTTTTCCTCTATTCCTAACTTTGTTACAGATTTTAACTGTGTTCTGTCTGCATACTTTCAGGATGAAGATGAAAATAAACAGATGACTGAAAAGTAAAGTAATTCCTGGGCCATGCAAATGGTATGGCTTACTTGAAACACAGCAGCCTGTGCACTTTAACCTAGTGGATGCCAGGGTAGTATCTTCTGGAGTCTACTGAATTTGCTTGGTATATTCTGTCCTATATCAAGCTCTGGTATGCATTAAAATAGCCTCTAAGGCAGCATTTCCAGACCAGACTGTTTCTGATGGGATACAGGATTAGGCACCCCACACTGCTCTGTTTTGACAGATGGCAGGCCACTTGGTGCCTGCCCTCTGCAGACAGGGCCTGACAGCTTCCCAAAGAAGCTGCATGTCTAGTCTTACAGCAAGATACAAAATGTTACAGTGAACCTTCTAAATATTAAAAAAAAATGTACAAACATACTGAACAGTGAAAGCAGACCTAAGAAAACAAGCTTATTCTCAAGGAAAGGTAACACTGAACACAAATGGTAGCCTCAACAATACTTTGCTTCAGAAAGGACCACCTTTATACCTGAAGGATACTTTATACCTTTCTCCGGCTATGAAGGAAGCCTGTGGCATGCACAGAACAACCAGGGGATCTGGCCCAGACAGCATAGATTTATGATAGGTAGGTCCTGTGTGCTCTGTAAGAGGGTGACTTGCTCAGTGGGTGAGCCTCTGACACCATCTCCCACAGCAATCCCCTGGGGAAACTGGCAGCTGATGGCTTGGGCAGATGCACTGTTCACTGGGTTAAAAACTGCCCAGGCCCAGAGAGTGGTGGTGAGTGGAGTTACATCCAGTTGGTGGCTGGTCACAGGTGCTGTTCCCCAAAGCTCCACAGGCAGGGGCAGAGTGGCTGGAAAGGACCTGGGGGTGCTGGTGCCAGCAGCTGAACATGAGCCAGGCTGTGCCCAGGTGGCCAAGAAGGCCAATGGCATCCTGGCCTGGATCAGCAATGGTGTGGCCAGCAGGAGCAGGGCAGGGGTTGTCCCCCTGTCCTGGGCACTGGTGAGGCCACACCTCAAGTGCTGTGTCCAGTTCTGGGTTCTTCATTACAAGAAAGACACTGAGGTGCTGGAGCGAGCCCAGAGAATGGCAACTAAATTGGCGAGGGATCTGAAGCACAAGTCCTTTGAGGAGTGGCTGAGGAAGCTGAGGGGTGTTTAGCCTGGAGAAAAGGAGGCTCAGGGGGGACCTTATAATTCTGCAAGTACCAGAAAGGATGCTATAGGTGGATAGTGCTGGTTTTTCTCCCAAGTAAGAAGTGATAGGACAAGAAGAAATGGCCTCAGATCCTCAGGCCCTCTCAGCTCAAGGGAGATTAAGATTGAATATTAGCAAGATTTTTTTTACAAAAAGGATTGACAAGCATTGTAACAGACTGTCCAGGGAAATGGTAGACCCACTGTTCTTGAAAGGGTTCAAAATATGTGTGGATGTGGCACTTGGGAAAATGGTGTAGTGGTGCGATTGTCAGTACTGTGTTAAGAGCTGGACTTGGCCTTACAGGTCTTTTCTACCATAAATAATTCCATGATCATGTGATTCCATGTCCAACTTGCTTCACAGCTTTAAAGTGGCTGTATGCCCATTTTATTGGTTCCTAACATCTTTCAAACCATTCTTACTTCTCCTATGCTTGCGCTCCTGGGTTTAATATCTATGGGCATTAACAGTCTTGTACTAATTGTAGCTCTCTTTGTTTCCATTTATTTAGAGGGGTAACTGTTCCAGTATGCATAACTCCTATAAAGAGAGCACCCAGGAGAACAGCTTGTTGCAGCAGTTCTCAGGAGGCAGGAGATAAGGGAAGTAGAAGTTCATTCTTTCAAAGGAGGTTTCTTGCAATACCATACCCATAAACACACATCACTGGATGGTATGGAGAGAAGAGCTCCTGATCTTCAAGAGAAATGATAAGGATACAATTCAGATGGATGTGTTCATGACACATCAAGTATTAATTTTTCTTGTTATTAGCTAGGAAAAGAGGAAAGGCTTCTTTGATTTTTAATAAGACAAAAAAACCCTGTATTATTAACTGTTCTTTCATCAGACCCATAACACCCAATCCTAGCCTCATGGAATTTTAAAACAATTGATTTTTTCAAGGCATAAATGAAAAGACGCTTACCAAAGTGTTTATGCAATGGGAATTCGGAACACAGAGTCCAACTCCTCCATTCTGACATTCATCAATATCTAAGCAGACCTAGCAATAAACCAAATCCACAAATAATAAAAAAAATGTCAATTTATTGAGATCAAAGACTGAAGAAACACCACCACAGTGTAAGACTAGAAAAGAGGTGTAGTGTCTTCTGAAACTGCTCTCAGAACATCACAGACATATCCATAGGCTAACTTTCTAAACCCTGTAGAAGCAGAAAAATTCAACTTTAGGATGGGCTCTGTTCACCCAGAAAAGTTTATACAAAAACTGTGTTCCCATTCCAGGGTGCTTACAGAAATATAATAAAATAAAATAAAATAAAATAATAATAAAAAAATTACAGTAAAATAGGCCTTTTTAATAATTTTCTTCCTAGTCCAAAGCCAGTTTACAGAAATCAACAGAGCCCCCTGAAGCTGATCAGAGATACTTACAAAGATAATGACATTTTTTCTTGTCTCTATGCCAGTAAAGAGTATTAGATTGTTAAAACTCCCATTAAAGCTATGCAAACATAACTCAGACCTCCAACAGCAACACTGAGCACTGCCTGACAGTATAAGGCAATTATGGAATGACTGAAAAATAAATACATTTCAATACAGATGAACTGTTAAAATAAAACCAGCACCTTGCAATGGAAGTTGTCATGGAGGTGCTAGCACTCACCTGCTTATTGCTCTTAGCATAGCTGAGTCCTATCCCTTGCATGGCTTGTCCTGTATATCCTGGAGGACATGTCTCACATCGGAAACCTGGAGCAGTGTTCACACATCGCACACCAGGGAAGCAAGGGTTGTAACGACACTGCAAAGAAAAAATGAACCAAGCACATGTTTGTGCTTCAGTTAACATCCAGACTCTGACTGTGTGTACAGAGCTCTGATCAAAGGCAATGCAATACCTCTATGTTCTCTGTTCAGAGAGGGCTTAAGAGAGGAAACCATCTCTGCAGGTATTTCTGACCTCAGTAAATCTTCAGCTATCTCTGTAATTTAAATATAATTTGCAAACTTCCATTACAGCCTGTAGCTGATGTCCTAAACTCTCATGCTGAATCCTTCCTTTAGCTGGCCAGATTTGGATCCCCTGGAGGCTGAAAGGCTCCTGGAAGGGTCCAGACCACAATATCAGGAAAGCCACATAACTCCAAGTCTCTAAACACCCCTTCTAATGTGTTTTGTACACACAGAAGTGGCAGCAGCATTTTCCTTCATTTATATTTGGACAAATCTCATAGTCAGAAGAAATCCAAACATAAGCTAGATAAGCAGGATGTGTCAGTGGCATCCACACATTTCTAGACCGGAGGCCCACAGACAATCCTTGGAACTTCTCCCAAAATACCAGACGTCCACAAAATCACCCTTGGCCTGAAGGCATCATTCACTTCACTGCCTTATGCAGTTTTACAAAACAGCTGTGACTGATTTCACTGGTCTTGTGGGTGCCAGTTTGGGAAACACATCCTGCATTGCTGCCTTTCCAACATCAACACTAGCTGCTAAATAATGTTTATAAGCATACAAAAAACATCAACATGCCATCCTGCTGCACAGGGCTCAAAGACAACAATAAATAGAAAGAAATACTAAAGAGTTTTTTTAAAATGTCTTTCTTTTTCTCCTTCCATCACTAACAGAAAAGCATCTGCAAGACGGAGGGAGAACAAACCTGACAATATCCACCTACAAGAGACATACAACTTGTAACCCAACACACACACATGGAAACAAGAAAAGGTATGTTTAATATCAAAGTGTGTTTGACTAAAAGATTTGTCAATAGCATGTCAATCAGTAATATAAGGAAAACGTCAAACCTAGGACAGACATTTTGTGCCTCCTTATTTTGCTGTGGATTCTTTATTGTAGGCAGCAGAGGGCACCCAAATTACACAGCACATAGAGCAGAGCTGCAGCTCCCAAGATAATGAGCACCAGCATACCAAGGTAATGTCTTCAAACTGGTAATGAATTAGGGAGCATGCTGCAGAGATACTAACAACCTCAGGAAAGATTATGGCAGCTCTTAGTGGAAAATCTCCCAGATTTGTCCTTATCAGAATTTGTACAGTAACTTCGTTTAAAATGCCTATTATTAGGAAGTATAGAAATAGTTCATTCACAAAAGGCCTTAAATAAGTTAAAAAATAAACAAAACCACCCAACCAACAAAAATTTCCTGCATATCAGCTAACTCAGGAAAACAAGTAATATGACATATACTGTCTCATTAGACAACTCAAAATTATTGCCATTTATTGCTTCTTTATTTCTCCTTGTGCAAATCTAAGTAAAAATCCAGCTGATTAAGTAGGTATTTGCTGGTGAACAAAACTGCTCCTGATAAAGTGGCATTTTAATGGCAGTGTCTACATGAAGACCTCATAATAAAAAAGACTATTTCTATGACACAATTTTGGCAAAAATTCCTTGCTGTTTCTAATGTGAAAGCAGGTCTGTCACGTGGAGTGGTGGCTGGAAGATGAAGGTACGTGAATCTCAGTGATCAGAGCCTGACTGCTAACAGACAACCACTTTAATATGAAGTCATCATAAACCACTGTTTCTTTTTCCACCACTGCTGTAATGGATAGAGTTGCTCCAATCCTGAAAATGGCAGGGAGGAGATTATTGCCATGCTTTGCCTCCGTCTGAAAATAGCTCAGGAGGTGAAACCCATCCGTTCTGGCAGGATGCATATAGTCTTGCTTGAGCCTCACACCATGTCTGTCTGTAGCATGAAACGCACCACAGCTGTCTTGGATCCATCACTTGCATTGACATTTCAGAGCTTCACCTCCATTTTTTGTGCTTTCTGTTGCAGCAGACACAGTTCATGCCACATAAGGCAAAACAAGAGACATTGCCAATGCCTCAGGAAACTTCCACACTCAACTCACTTTCTCTCCCCAGCATTTTTCACAGACAGGTGTAAAGCACATCACATCCTCACCTGATGGTCTACAGGAGGGAATAAATCAAAAGAGCAGTCAAAGCACATTTCCTGCTGGCTAGAAAGGAGAAAAAGAGAATTGCTTTTGCTGTTTTACATTACTGAACAGGTACAGTGGTAGTACTGTGTTATCCACAGGTGCCGTTTATCACCTAATTCTGCTGGTTCCTTGGTCTACTACATTCAGGTACTTTTTCACAAAAAAGACTTAAGAGTAATAGTAAAAATCATCCCACACAAAAAATGCAGTGAACCTGTAAGTGTTTTTTTTTGTTTCTGTTCTGGGTAAGTGTCACATTCTAATTAACACAGGTTTCTTTAGTCATTTAAGATACTGCAAATTTATTAATTCAGTCCTCAATATAAGCAAGCTCTGAATTTCTAACATATATCACAAGAAAGGAACTAGGTTTAAGTCATTATCAGATTTCAACACAAATACAAAGAAGCAAAAGGAACAATGACAATGATTGTTTATTTTCTTTCACAGATTTTCAAGGTAAGGATGCAAACATGACTCCAGTTTTGATTGAAGAAAAGACTTTGGTCTCCAAGGCTGGTTCAGGAGCACAGTTTAAAGAAACAAAGCCCTATTAAATAAAAAATGCCTCTGCAGCCTATAACAGAAGCTGCAGCATCTTCTTGTGAAATAGAAATGGCAATGTCAAAAGTTTTTGGTTTGGTTTTGGTTCTGGGTTTTTTTTCCAAACATTAAGCTCCTTTAAGTGACTTCTCAACTAACCAGGGTACTTCAAGTTTTCACATACATAACCTCCATAAAGTTGAAGAAACAGCAAAACAGGAATATAAAATCAAATCAGAATGAATTAATATTCACTGTGCAAGCAGTCAGTACATGATGAAGTCAGCAAGTATTAGCAACCCACTGACATGTATGGAACAGTTGCTTTTAGCTTTTCTTTTTAATTCAGTGAAAGTCACTCTTTTACCTCATCAATATCTGAGCATGTAACTCCATTTCCTGTGAGTCCTTCGGGGCAGGGCCCACACTGAAATCCCTCTGCTGTCTCCATGCACCTCACTCCCCTGAAGCAGGAATTAACTTCACATTTTGGTTTAGTGCGCCTAGGAAGCTGAGTCGGAAAACTCACAGTGCCTAAACCTTTAATGCAGAAAGAACAACAGTTTCAGTGGTTGAAAGAGACCATTTATCATGACTCTCAGCTGGCAAGCATTCTGAAGAAATTCCCAAGACACTTCATGTCCCTGCACTGTACTGCTGCCAGCTGTGTTGCAGCTGAAAAGATTCCATGCTGCAAATGGCCCAGGAACTTACTGTACCCCCAGCAAGGGGAAATTGAGACTGTTCTTTTAGTTCTTTTTGTTCCATATGCTTCTCCTGGCTACATATGGATGCCTTCCTCCTAGGCTAGTCCTAAAAATGCTGCTAGCCAGGGCAGAAAAGCCTGTGACCTTAGACAAAGCGACTCAAGTATAAGGGTACAAATACAGGGCATTTCTCTGGCTAAGCAACACTACCACTTCATAAGAAAAACAATGTTACAGTTTCACAACAGCATCTTTGAGAGTTTACGAATAAGAAGAATAAAGAAGGAGCAGCTGGCAGCCCACAAACACAGCAGGATCATGCAAGTACACAGGCTTAGGTGCACAGAGATGAGCCAAAGACAGGTCTTTCTGAGATTCTGGCAGGTACAGAACCTTGGTACAAATGCATGTAGGAATCTGACTTTTCCTTTGACACTTACACATAAAGTTGCCCTGCCTAGAGCTCTACTTGAGTTTTGATAAGGCTAACAGACTGGGAGAAAAAATCAACTAAAAGGCCTGATGAATTCAAGACCTTTCATCCCATGTGGTAAGGGAGTATATTGGTTTTTATACTGATTGCACTTGTGTACTGATTGTCAGTTGTGTGCAATGCAGGAGGGCCATGCAGTGGCATTTGGAAAAGTATGCATTTTTTTCATTTAGAGAAAAGATGAAAACCACCTTTTGGGTCTTAATGCTGTTGACTATTGACTGCCTACTCAGAATCAGACAAACTGATCAGGTGGACTGCATTGGATCTTCCTCTCACTGATATCAGTCAGAGCAGAACATGATTCTCCCTTGTCCTTCTACTAAGATTGTGCATGACATAGCTGGGAGACAGTGTCTCCCTCCACAGGAACACTTTGGGACAGCTTTTTGGCAGATTGAGAACTGACAGTACAACCTGAATGGTACTGCTTGGTTTAGTGGCATTTTATCCCCCAAGAGGTGATTGGTGGGTCTGTGGAAAATTTTTCTTTAGTGACAATCTATTTTAAATTTTTGTCCAAATACAAATACATCTAGAACTCTGGACACAGTATTTTTTAAAAAGCGTTTTTAGAAACCACATAAAGCTAATGCGATCAATATTAGTTTTAAAACAACTATCTCTTCTACATTACCAGCAATAACAGGAGTACTCACCACATGCTTGGCACTCTGCTATGGTATTTCTCAGGAAAGTTGTTTCTTTGACCTTGAGAATATAGAAAATAAACATTATTTAGATACAGATAGTTCCAGTTAGTACATGGCTGAGGCAAGAACCATTAGTCCACAAGATGCCACTCAAACCATGCAACACAGGTAATGGGTCTTAAATGAGATGGTCTTTGTACTCCATAAAATTAAGGATATGGATAATGGATGTATTTAGGTTCAGTCTTTATCAACACGACTTTTAAAGGTCCAAAAGTCTTTGTCTGACCAAAGGAATGTGCCACTAGTAATTCCAGTTATGACACCCACCAGCAAGTGAAACAAATGCAATTTCAGTTCCATGCAACAGACCCACAACTATGTAATAGTGGGCTATTAGACTTCCTCATCAGACACTAAATTTTCTGGATCTGATTAAGCAAGCACCATATACTCCCACATCCAGTGATCCTCCCTTGCAGGCACAGAGTACCACGACCTATTCAGTTATTTCTTCTAGATTGTGTCATGCCTCTAAGGTAATAACTCTAAAGCAGTAACTCCACACAGGAGTTTACTGCTTACCTGAAATCTGCACTAACTATCAAAGGGGAAAAATTGGGATATTTCACACCAAAATCTCTATACAGTACCTGTTGCCTAAGAAGCTCTTTCACATCTCCCAGTATTTGGTTCATCTGCATCATTTGACCCATCAGCTGCCTATTAAAATCACCTGCAGAGAAACAGCAGTGAAACGGAGTGTACAACATAACTCTTCTTCCAATGCCAAACTACCACAATTTGTCATGGTAATTTCTGAGATATAAGCTAGAAACCCCATGAAGAGCCAAGGAGGGCAGACACTGCTATTATGCAAGCCCTGTAGAGATCATCAGAGCAAACACGGTATTTATCTCAAAGAGCGGGTTTTTCATGAACTCAAGGCTTTTCTGGACTTAACTCCTCATATACCACAGATATGGTTAAAGCAGAAAGCTCTCCACAGAAAGAAAAATAAGATCATGATTCTTCTAGCATTACTTCAGTGTTAAGGCTCTCCTAGCCAACTAACGCCACCAGTGCTACTGGTTCCTCCTAGGCCTGAATCCAGCAACTCTATATGAAACCTCAGGATTTCAGAACTGAGTATTTGTGATACCTATTTGTGGCAGTGAGGGCAGTGTGAGGCCATGAAGCGTATGTGCATGCAATGGGAAGACACCCTGCGTAAGTGCATTCTATGTCATAGAATCAAGAGCCATAGAATCGTCAGTGTTGCAAGAGACATTTAAGATCATGCACTCTAACCATCCCAACACTACCACTGTAACCCCTAAACCACTAAACCACCACCTTAGCACCAGATCCAGACATCACCTAAACACCTCCAGGTAATTACACCACCTCCCTGGGCCTATTCTAATGCCTGACAACCCTAATAATGAAAAAATATTTCTAGTATCTAAGCTGAATCTCCCCTGTCTCAGTGAAAGGCCATTTCCTGTTGTCCTCCTACTGCAGTCATGGCAGAAGAGACCAGTGCCCACTTGGCTATACCCTCCTTTCAGGTGGTTGTAGAAAGCAATGAAGTCTCCCCTGAGCCTCCTCTTCTTGAGACTGAACAAACCCAGCTCCCTCAGTTGTTCCTCATATGACACATTTTCTTTTCTTTTCACCAGCCCTGCTGCCCTTCACTGGACACACTCCAGCACCTCAATTTCATTTTTAAAGTGAGGGACCCAAACTGAACACAGGATTTGAGCTGTGGCCTTACCAATCCTGAGTACAGGGGGTTGATAACTTCCCAGGTCCTGCTGGCACAGCACAGTTGTAACCACAGCTGATTCATACATATTTTTCTAAGTAAAGTTACCCTGTTTTCTGAGCAAGCTCACTGTGAAGCTCTGAGAACACATCAACAGTGCCCGTTCTGACAAAATAGTGACTGCAACAGTCACTTGGCTTTTCTTCTCAAAGGCACACCCTACACAAGTTTCATGGCTACATTTGCTTCTGACAGGTGCAGACTTTGCATGGATTCACTAAACATCTACTCAACACACCATGAACTCACACCAAAAGTCAGTCATCAATACCCAGTAATAACTTAAAGACCTCTAAGACAAGACCGAAGTTAAATCTGTAATGAGCCATAGGGAAGGACCAGATCAAACCCACAATCTTCACAGGAGACTTTAATCTCTTAAATGAAACACTGGTTTTGAGCCAGTGACAGAGAAGAAGCAGAGAGTGTGTTTAACACAGTAGCTTGCTTTGGTTTGCAGCTTACTTTTGAATTTGTACCTCTCAAGAAGAAGATATTTGTTTACTTCTCTAAGTCTGTATCTAAAAACAAACTTCACAAATATATGCTCTTCCACAGTCTAGGCAGGCAGGATGTTTTGATATTATGCCTGATAGCTTCAGGGAGGTTTATTCACATGTTATTTTTGTGAGTACTGAAAGCTTATATGAAAAATGCTTCTCTTAATGTTTACCTCATTGTTTCATACTTCAAAGCATGTCTAACTGTTTCCAAACATTCTAGTGGGAGCCATCCAACTCCTCACATACTATGTTTTCTTTACTTCATATTTTCTCATCAAAACACTGAACAAGTTTAAAGAGTCAGGAATCACCTGTTCCAGAGCCTGCCTCTGTTTCAGTCCTAACCTTGCCATATTTTTATTTGGGTGACAACAGCAGGACATAATATCATGGGTATTTTAGAATCCCATAGTGGAACCTGGCACACAGGCTGTCAGGGCAGACACTGGGGTCTGTTCTTGTTTTATTTTTAAAACAAAGACTCATTTAGGCATTATTGATTGAAATCTGCAAAAAATTTTCAAGACTTCAGATGATGTTTGTTGGCTAGCATCTAAATCAAAACCAGATCTACTCTGTAGTTAAGTTTTGCAGGCTGCTGAACATTAAGGTGGACTAAACAGGTTAAACTGCCATTAACTACATGTCCTGGATGCAAATTTAGACAGCAGAGCAGAAACAGCTGACTACCTGGATACCTGGTTCTGTTTCCTTCTCTCCTGTTAAAAGCAATTCCAACAGCAGGCACCACTTGCAGCAGAATAACCAATGTTTAGGGACAAGTATTCAGAGAGGCCTTTAAGGAAGCTGTCAGTCCACAATATAGTGGACCCAGGAGAAAGCAGGTAAGCAAAAGGTACCAGCCTGAAGCTATACAGTTCTCTGGCCCTTCCATGTAGCCTCTCTCATCTATACTCCTAATATCTAATAAGGCAAATCTTCAGTTCAGCTACTCCATAGCTCTATATTCTTGAGTCATTAACAATATTAACAGAATGGCCTTCACAGTAATCACTAAATTCAGATACTGCTCTGAAGTATTCCTGACCAACAGGGAACTGAAGTCCCCGTATTTCTCTTGCCAGGACATTTCAGTATAGAATCATAGCAGTTTGGATTGAAAAAGGCCTTTGAAGATCACAGTAAGGAGTCCAACCTCCTAACTGTGACAGGGACACACTAGACCAGAATGCTCAAAATTTCATCTAGCCTGGCCTTCAGCATTTCCTGATGGGGCATCCATAGCTTCTCCAGGCAACCTGTTCAAATACAGGACCCTGGATTTCAAGCAGGCAAGCAGCTTCATTGTACAGCCAGTTGGCCCAGGCATGCACAAACACTAGCCACAGTGGAACACCTCATAGCTATTGCTTCTCCCTCTCTTGGGAACAATAGCTCTCTAGATCAAGTGACACGCTTGCGCCTGTCTGTGTCATTCAAATCCCAAATTGTCATTCAAAGAGAGTGATATCAATAGAATTACAGAATAGCCTGATTTGGAAGGTACTCATAGGGATTATCTGGTCAAATCCTGGCCCTGCATGGGACAATCCCAAGAATCACACCATGTGCATGAGAACATTTTCCAGCTTCTTGAACTCTGGAAGATTGTGGTTTTTTGTCCAGAGAGCAAACTATGATTATTGAATAGATGATGGCTGACAAGAAAAAATATTTCTGAACAGCTCTGAATACCATGAAATGGAGAACAGTGAAGCATTCAGAGAAATTCCAACATTCCATTCCATTATGCTCCTTCCCGTGGGTCTATATTGACATACTGTCTCTAACAGCAACTTGGTTGAAATAACTTTTGGTCTGGTGCAACATAGATACTCTTTTAACTTTGTCAGGTTCAGGTACCCTACATGAACTAGACAACTTCCAAAGATCCCTTGTGACCAGAACAATCTTGTGATGACGATCACACGCAGCCTACTCATCTCATCTACCAAACCTAGTGCACCTTGCATTCTGTTTTCCTACCCAAACACAAAAATCCAAATACACATCTTCAGCACGTGTCTGATCATCATTTCATCATCATTTCATCTC
The DNA here is from genome assembly GCF_001522545.3 of Parus major. Classification (NCBI taxonomy): domain Eukaryota; kingdom Metazoa; phylum Chordata; class Aves; order Passeriformes; family Paridae; genus Parus; species Parus major. The sequence continues at coordinate 21,730,790 of NC_031799.1, forward strand.
ACTGTTTAGGTCTCTCAGCCTCACAGACTGAACATGGAGGGAATGCTGTTGCCAAAGCAATGAACAACAACCAGCACATAGGCAAAACCATGTAGTTATCCAGGTCCAAATCACTCCTAAAGATTTTCCAATTAGTATGAAACCATATAAAATGAAAGCATATGAAATATTTTTACCAAGATATTAGGTCTCACTCCCCTATACAGCTGAGCATTTGCATTCCAGCTTTCCCTGGCAGTAGGCAAAATTGTCATTATATTATTGCCATAGAGGGGCATCATGAAGCATACACAAAGTTCAAGGCAGACAAGTTAAAATTGCTGTTGGAATTCCCACCTTTTCTTTTGGTGGATTTCACTATGTAGACTTTGAATGTATTTATATGAGTAGTTATTATTATTAATATTATTATTATTACTACTACTATTATTATTATTATTAATTATACTAATTCCATTTGAAAGTTAAAAGCAACTAAATTTGAGAGTTTAAGGCAGATGGAAGCAGCCACAGAGAAAAATAGAGATCTCTCTGTATATTACCATTTGCATTATTGATTAGTGAGCAAAAAATTACAAATGAGAAAGCTGCAAGTTTGTAATTTGGAAACTTGCCATGAGAGAGTTGCTAGTTTTTTTCAGAAGCAAACACTGAATTACCCTTCTGTCCCATGTTTAAATTCCTGTTGATTCAGTGAAAAAGAGAGAGCCTTGAGGACAAATTTCCTTTCTTTATCTAAGTGTACATATGTTAAGAAGGAAGGAAATAGAAGTACTTGGAACTAAGGATTTACATAGCTAAAAGGTAGACCAGATTTTGTTACTGCTGCACACCACTGATGCCTACATTCAGGTGACATAACCAGGATGCTCTCATAAAATTTCTGCATCTTATCTCTGTTCTTATCAAAACTAGCAATGCTGCAAGGTTGGGTTTGGCATGGGAGACAGAAAATGGTACCAGAAAGAACGTATCGCAGATCCTATTTCAAACCTTGAACTGAGTTTCCTTCCTATGGCTGTCATGTATTAATATGTTGCATGCAGAGTGAACCCATTCTTCTCCCTCACATCCGCAGCAGAAAGGCAGATGGACAGGGACTGGAATGACAGATGGGACAGTCTAGCACAGGTTTTCTGTGTACAGAGGTCGGGAAGCACCCTCACATAACATAGGAGATTGCAGAAAGCCCCTGAGGCCCTGCAGGGATCCCAGCAGCCTCAGCTCCTTCCCTTCCTCCCTCTTCCCAGCTCAGTCTCAACAATGCTCAGCACACACAGAAGAGGAATTGTTTTTATATTAATGTCCCCTTCAGCAGGTGGCAAAAGCCTTGGCTAAATTGTGGCAGGACTAATAGCTACTCTGCAATGGCTTTTCCCACACAGACATACACGCTCTGTAGCTACGGCACAAACATTTTCTTCAGTCTCCTGTGAGCTTCTTCACGCCTTGCTCCTCCCCTCTGGGTGACAGTCCAGTGCTCAACAAGAGATGAATACTGTCAGTGTGAATAAGTACATGGACAGGTCCTGCTACTCCATCCAACTTCCTTTCATACAGCCTGTAGCAATGTACCCCATTTAGCACTACTTTCCATCTGCAATTGTTTGCAATTTGAATACTTAAAATATTATTAAGCTGACACAAGCAGATCATCATCATCACAAAAATTTGCCTTCAAAATTAGGCTAAACAAACTCTTTCAATCATTACAGACTTGTATCACTAAAACAATTCATTGCTTTATCACCAGCAACCGTTTTCTCTACAAACAGAGCTATTTCTAAAATATTTACAGGAAACTGTCATAGCTACAATTTAGTCAAATAATTATTACTTGACTATAAGCTTCTTCACATTTTCAATATTCATCACGCTAGCTTCCTTGCACTGGCATCATTAGGAATAATTTTAACTCCCCATTGTAGGCCTTACCAGTGTACTGAGGTACAGGCTCAATTTGTTGAAGAAAACAATCCTGCAGGTTTCCCACTTCAGCAAGGGTTCCTCCAGTTACCAGCTTTAGCTCATCCAGTGTATCCTGGGCTCACAAGAAAAACAGATCTCACAATTCTGGTACAATGGGAAAAATATGAAATATCAGACCAAGTAATTTTTTTTTTTAAGAGAGGGAGTCCATTTCCTATGCATGCAGGGGTCCTACACCATTCCCTTCAGGACCATCCATTGTCATTTGAACTGTATAAAATCTCTAATCTTTGCCTTGTGGATTTTCACATAGCTGTGGTTTTATCTCAAACATTTTTTTACTGTTCCAATTAATGTGAACTCACATACTAGGAAGTTCACATATTTCTGTGGCATATGATTTTTTTAAAGTGCATCCTAAGCAGTCTTTTTTTCCTCTGCTCTCAAACAGGTACATTATATTCATGTCAGAAATATGGGCACCTCAGTCATTCTCCATAAAAACAGGCTCACTTTCAAGCCTGTAATGGAATAAAGTAAGTGGGAAACCTTGGGGAAAAAATGTCTTTGCACTTTCTAATTAGTATTTTTTATTAATGATGATGATGGAAGATGCTGTGGATGACACTGTTTATCTCAGATTGCTGATAGGATGACAGGAAGTTTTATCAACTCCTGTTTGGCAGAGGAAGAAAAGCTTTTACAGAAAAACAGATCCCCCCTTTCTTTTGCCTTTTTTAGTCTCCTGGCATATGAAGAGGAAAGCCACATACACAGACAAGCACCGCTCATACAGAACAGCTGTAAGAAGCCAGTGAAAAGATGCCCTTACTGCATTAGCTAAGTCCTTACAAAATGTACGTTCCCGAAAAATCACTGAGATTGAAGGAGGCTGTAGTTTTTTGGATTTTATTAAAAAAGCTAAAAATTGTGTTTAAAACAAATAGCAGAATTATTGTAGGGTTCATGTGAGCTAAGATTTCATCTGCTCCATGGGGAGCTTCTATGTACATTTATTTCACAACTTAATATTCAAGTATTACTGTACCTGGAGCTTGGCTGCTGTGAGGACTGAGGTTTGAATTCAGTGAGTCACAGGTTCACTGGAGACCCCTCTTAAGTCCTCAGCCTGTTCCCAGTTTCCATGCTCACCTGTGGCTTCTCCTGGAGAGTGCGCAACTCAGCTGCCACCACCTTCTGAGACAGTGCTGAAAATGGTTTTGGCAAGTCCTCAATGGCACCTACTTGCAGGCAATCCAGATACAATTCTACTGTGCTCAATCCCTGCTGCAGGCCACTCAGCCACAAGATGACAGCATGGGGTTTCCCATCAGCCAGCTGGATGTTGCTAAAGATCACGGAATTCAGCCTTCCATCACTCTTCAGATAGCGCAGCACCGCTAGGACAAAATACACAGGATTATCAGAGGGTAGCAGATAGCCCAAGGCTGATCAAGGAACATCCTGTGGAAATCTGCAATTGCTCTGGTATTTTTCCATGTGTCTACTTTTGCAAATGCATCCCATATGCAGACATAATGGTAATAATAAATGGGACTTTGACTGTCAAAGCAGCACTAGCAGGATGCTTGCGTGACTCCCTATTTGTAAAGCTCTGCTGCCTGAGCTGAGTCTTCCTCTCCTTTGCCTAGGCCTCTCTAAATGGCTTAACCAAAGTCACAGGCTATAATGTACTAAAAGGCAGGTGGTAAAGTTACAGGGCATAGGAGGCAGCCTGCAGTCAGCACTTTGGTATGTACATATCTGATAGACCCAGAAATACTCTGTAGCAGAAGTGTACAACTAGAAAATCAATTTAAGTGATGCATACTGCATACAGTGGAGCTGTCTAAGAGTGTTTCCAAATGCATAATTAAAAGCCAAAGGAAGCATGTTTCCAAACCAATAACCTGCACTCCTCTGTAACAAACACTCAGTTAAACCAAAGTATAATGCAGAAAAGGCGTAGTCTACCTTCTCTCAGCTTCTTTTAAATGCATTAATGACTGACCTTCCTGATAAAAATTCTCATTTCATTAAGTAACATGCACCATCAAAAAAAAACATAACAGCAGACAAATGCTCTTACAATAAATATCTGCTGAGTAATATTAAAAAATGTCTCTTTCCTAAGGAAATTGCATCAGTAAGCTAGAATCTGTGAGCCAGATCTCTAAGACCAGCTAGCTATTTCTCTCCACAAAATCTCCCCCTGGCTCTCCAATTGCATATCTGCAGAAGCAATGAGCTGAATGCATCTGGACAGTGTGTAACTACCCTGCAATATCAGACAGAACTTGTTTCAAAGATCCCGCTGATCACCAATTGACAGTCTCTTATTTCCTGATCATAATAGTTATGTGCATGGGGAATCAAGCTGCACAGACACCAGGCATCTAAATATTTGCATGCTGGCTCTTGGTAAAGTCTGAAATTCACAGATGGCTGCTACAGTTGCATGAAGTTAGAGCTCACAAATGGTCTGACACTAAGTCAAACAAATATTGTGGATATAGTGGAGGTAAAAGCTCTTACTAGCTTTGGACCTAACCACAGCTACTTAGTGAAACCATTCAATTTCTATTCATTTAACAAAGTACTTTCCCATCTTTTCACTACTAATATAATTGCTTTGATGCTATGATACCTGTTTGTTGGTGACCTCTCGACTTACTGCACACATGCATCCCAAAATTTTTATAATTCTTCAGTCTAATGATGAAAAAAACCCCCAGATTTATACCAGCATGAATGGGGCGGGGCACGTCTCCGTCTTTGAAATCTACACTAGTGCTGGAGCCTCAGCAGCTGTGATCAATATCAGGAATGTTTTCACTACTGTCTATGTCAAAACACTGCCAGAGCTGGGATTTCCGCAAAGGTGCATGAGGTCACCAGTAACTCACTAAAAGGTTGCACTTCTTGGCAAACTGAAAGACACGGCAAGACAAAGTACATTGCAGGCATTTTATTTGTGTGACTATTATGCATGCCTGGTCATTTAAAAAGTAAGGTCTTTGGATCTGGCCCTGCATTCAGTGTGCCCAAACACATCAGTAGCCTAGAGAAAGAGGAGATGGAGGCAAGATCCAGAACATACCCTGCCAGGATAGTTTCAGACCAAGGAGCAATTAGGCTTGGAAGAAGGATAAAGAATTCTTTCCTCAGCCAAAGCCAAATATTCATCTGGTAAACTAAAGTAGGCTTTTAAAGAGAGATTTTATTGGTCCACAGCCTCCACCTCTAAGATTTAACTCATCCAAACCCCTGCAGTATGTTTGCTGCTTGAATATTTTAAGATCTTCATGACAGTGTCATGTAAACTGCTTATGAAACAAATTTTCAATTAAAATTGGAGCTGCTTCACAGAATTGTTTAACTGCAACACTTCTATGCACTAACTGCTGTTTGCTCCTTAAAGGAATAATTTAAAAAGAATAAGAAATCCATGGATGCTATCTGTCTCTGAAAGGCACAGTTGTCTACTGTAAGTTTAGGTGTTGCTATCAGTTATTCAGACCTGTGCTTTTAAAAATCTTTAGGTGTTATAAACATGTTACTACCAGTTATACCACATAAAAGCAGAATATGAGGCAAACCATTGGGAACAAAACTCTTAAATGTGACATTTTAAAGTATAACTAAGGCCTGCTTTGAGCTCCCTAGATCACATTTGGGTGCATAACTAGAAATACCATGCAGATAAAGTACTATTCATTTTTTCAAAACCACAGATATTAAGACCCTGCATTTTACTGAGATGCCAATATTGGTTCACCACTTAAGCGATGATGTTCACTCTTAAGATCACACAGAACTCACACTCCGTACTCGCAGCTGACATGACATCCTGGATGCAGTTTAACTTACTGTATGAAGCAGCCATATGGGATCCCTAACACTTCCAGAGAAATCACATGTGAAAACACTACTACTTCCTTACTGCCATATGCCTTGAATAAGGTGCTCTAAAGTAATAAGGAGGCAAAGAGATCCAATGAATAGTCTTGTTGCAAAAACCCTCCCTCTTTGGCCAATGCCTTACATCAATCTGATGTCAATCCTTTACATCACAGACGTTACAGATGTCCCCCCATCTACCCAACACCAGCCACTGACAGGACAAGTTGCTCTCTACTGCCTATACATATGTCACTATTGTGTTTGTCCTGTCAACACAAATGCTTCTCAAACACCAGACTACTGAGGACAAAACCAAAAGAAACCATGTAAACTTCCACCAGAAACACTTTAACAGACTTAAGCGACTGTCAGTAACCATCAGACATGCAGATATTTTTGAAAAACAGAGTTCGATATGTTCAAAGTTGCATGTATATGGACACATTTGTGTATATACATGTGTGTTCCTATATATATGTACAACATTTACACAAAGAACTGTGCATGTGTGAGAGAAGAGTGAGCATATGTAATCTACAATTTATTTAGCAATTAAGTAAGTCAGTCTTATGACACTTTTGATAAGGCTGTGTGACCTTGTATTAACCACTCCCAATATACACATAACTTTTATTCCCTCAGAAGGATTTTGGCAGACTTGATAAAACTAACTACCAACGTTTTATCTAATTTGTTCCCCAGCAATGTTTAATGAAAAGGTGTGCTTTTCTTCTTTTGCAGCATATTGAATATCCCTATGTATAACCTGAAATTTCTCAGTAGAATTTCACAGTATATTCAATTCAGTTAATTACTCGGTAGCAAATTACTACAGCAGTGGTGAATTCAATGTAGCAACAATAACATACATAAATCAACAATCTTTCTCTGAACCCTAAAACTGCAGTATATCCTAGATTTGGTTTGCAGATCAATGAAAATCTCTGTTTCTAAAACTTCTGTAGTTCATACTCTGACTCCTGATTAACTAATTCCAGTAAATAAAGAATAAACACTTTATTTCACCCAACAGATCTTGTAAGAGCCAGGAATATTTGTCTTGTATAGTCACATCTAACCTCCAGGGTCAGCAGAACAAGAACCTGCCTTTCATATGCATGAGGCAGCATGTGCGTGTGTCCCTTGAATTCCTGAGTAATAAGAACCAGTGATTGTCCCTAGGGGGGAAAAAAAAAAAAAAAGAAAAAAAAAGACCAAACCAAATTGACTCCTTGCTCCATACTCCATGGCTTTTTCCTCCTTTCTCATCACTGCTCAGAGTAAGCACTGCAGCTGAGTCGAGATACCAGCTGATTGTCAGGTCAGCTTCCCCTGGCCAGGAGACAGCAGCATCAAGGGGATGAAGGAAGGAGATGAAGAAGTGAGAGGGGATGCAGAAAGTGACAGCATGCAACAGGAATGACTCAAGCACAAAGACTAATCACACAGTTGTCAACATTCATCTGTCACACACCAGTGACTATGGATCCAATGCCAGTTCTACCATACACATTCCAAACAACTCACCTTTACTCATCCGTCCCATTACAGTAAATTCTAAATACTTGCTGTTGTCAGCTGATGAATATAGGCCAAAAACAGTGGCTGTACTCTTTGGCTGTAATTTGAATGTTGAAAGCAAGTACACTTCATTCGGCACAGGATCCCCAAAAGCTTGTTGCAAGAAGTTCAGTACCACTCGCTTGTTGGAATAAGGGAGAAGATCAAAAACTGGAGGGAGGGAAAAAAAGCAAATTTCAACAGCAAATTAAATATAATAATGACCAAAGAAAAATGTGATTTGAAGCCACACATGGGAGACTTCATACTTTTTCTGCCCAAAATTAAAAAAAAAAAAATTAAAAAAATTAATATGATGATCATCTGTAAAAAAACATGAAGTTCAAATTCCTGCCGCTGGAAGGGATATCTTAAGCAATCTGGTCTAGTGAAACATATCCCCACACAAGCAGGGAGTTTGGACTAGATGGCGCCTGCCAGCTACAACGATTCTGTGATTTTATCAAAATATCTTTATTTTGTTGCAACTGATACTAGTTTAGCAACTTTTATTTTTCAAAGAAATTATTCATAAGTTACTAATATAGAAATATCTAGACTTCCAATTTAGGTAGATCTCAAAGGTTCTTCTCTTCTGAAGATTCACCTCAACAGAAAGCTTTTTAATGTTTATTTCTGCTTTCATGAATTCAGATGTTTGTGTTCACATATCAATTAGATAAGGATTCAGCATTAAAATTTTCAGACATATTTCCAGAGTGCTCATCCTTTGATAGCATTTGCAGGGTGCCAATTAAAATGCCAAAAAGCCAGGTAAGCAAAATGATGTTCACAATCTTCTTTTCACTTCACTGACTTTTCAGAGTGTATATTATCCAAATAAGACTCATCTTTCCCTTCTGGCACAGAAGACAAAGAAATAAAGGCCTGACAAAAAAACCAAAACAAAACAAAACCCACAAACCCTAAAGGCATAGTGAAAGCTGTTTCAAATGTTTATTTTAGTTTTTCCACAATGCATCAGCAAACAGTCTATCATTTTACACATATATATGCCAACTATGTCCCTTATGGCACTGAAACAACGAACTGGGGTTTTCCTCGATGTTCCTAAATCCACAACATCTCTGAACTCATTGAACTCTTCCATTAGGTTTCTTGATTATCTCCTATTCCAACCCACTGCAATTAAAGCAGTATATACATTATACCCTGGCAGTAAAGTCTGATAAATGGTTATGCACAAGTGTTATTTAAATATTAGAGCACACTGAGCCATTATATACCACTGACACTCCATAGGCCTACCACAGCTGGGCCACATTTTTCTCCCACACAAGAACAATACTGTAGAGCTGTCACCAGAGAAGAGCCGTAACACCAGGTGGACGGCAAAGGCATAGTGCCTTAGCTTGATTCAAGCTAATAAGTTTCATTTCCCAGGCTGAAAAAACACCGGTGTACTTTTTCAGATGTAGGCCTTGTCTACGCAGCACAACCCCAAAACTGTTGCTGTCTGTGAGACAATGAAGTCATCCTACCATTCCAGTGTTTCCATACACTACACACGGGAAAAGACTGAAGAGCACTCAAAGAACAACCACAGATATGTGGGAAACCCTGTTCCCTTATACTAGAGTGTGGGTTCCTGCTGCTTTCATCTCTCATTCTGAAGCATCCACTCATTTAGACAGTAATCTTATTTCCAAAAATGAGAAAAAATAAAGACCCTTTTCCCTTTGTATCATTAAGTCATTGAAATCATCTCTGAAGTCTATCCTTGTACTGAGTCTAAGGATCTCATGACTCTACAGAGAATTTTCAGGACACACTACAAAAAATATCAGGCCCTTGATTTGCATGCACTAGTAACACTGCTGTCAAACAACTAGGAAACATACACGTAAGATGGATCTGGTCAAAAGGCTTCTCTTTCATTCAGTTCAGATTCACAGCATCCCCAGACTATGACTGCTCCCACTGAAACAAGTGATGTGGAAAGCAGAAGCAAAAGGCTGGGTACTTCATCACATTTAGTGCAGAGAGAGCAAAGCAACTGGCCATGAAAGAGATCGAAATGCAACTCACTACTCTGTACAACAGCATTTTGCAAGGAATAGCCATTCATAAAATACAGCTGTGTTTCCTCAGCTGGAACAATTCAATACAATAGCAAAGACTTCGAGAGCATGAAATACAGCTATACATTTTATTCAGTTCTAGATCTACTGGCTGAATTTCTATCAATTCCTGTGATACTCATTAATCTATGCTAGAGTCACTTAAAAATATTACAAAAGTAATGACTAAACACTGTGAAATGTCTAAATTGATAGAAAACATTTTTTGAAATTTTGGTAATCTGAATATTTAAATTAATACTCAAATTGGTTTGGCAGTTGTGTTCTATAAAGCACAGTGCCTCAGCCAGATCCTCCAGCACCATATTAAACTCTTTCCTGGGACATCTTCACTGACCAGCATGTGGATGCACTGCATGACCAGATCCATCCTTAAAGCACAACTTACACACATGCCAGCAAGTACAGCTAGCAGAAGAATGAGGAGTTATGAAAATTCATTTTACATCTTTAGCAGAGTTGGCAGAGAGAGACAGCTCTTCGCCATTATAGAGACAGTTAATTGTTTGGGAGGAACAGGGGAAAAAAATATCTACAAAGATTTCACATTTCATTTTTTGAAGAACCTTGTCTCTTTGTTCCTCTCCACGGAAAGGCAGACTTGAAAGCAAATGTATGGAATAGGACTGCCAAAGCTGAAAAGCACAAGCAGCTGTTTTTAATCCATGCAATGGACTGAAAACTCTGACACGCCTTCATACCTTCAAGCACGAGTTTGCACACCCACTGGGCTAAACTGAGCCTGCTTGTGAGACAGACCAGGAATCCTCTCCTTCACCTTCCTCCCGTGGTTTTTAGAATAGAGCAGCTCACCCTCCTAGCCAAATGCTAACAAGGGATGAGCTACATGGTGAGACAGTGGCAAACCACACTTTGGAAATCTGCCCAAACCCATCAAGGCTAGCTTTTCAGATGAGAGCTAGAAGACATGCTGCAAAGTGCTAGGATGAGGAGGCATGGAGGAGTGAAATTAGTGACACAAGACAGCATGGAACTTAAAACACCCCTTCTTTCCCCTAACTCTGTTGCCATGTCACACCAGCATTGTAAGACCTTCCAAGGCTGTTTTCTGGTCACATCTAATCATAACTGTAGATGTAAACAGTGCTCCACTACTTTCCAAGATAATTATTAATGGCTTAGACGCTTGGAGTGAAATCCTAACCCCTACTACAACAATTTACCACTAACCCCAAGGAGCTGAAAGCACCCCTTGTTGAGAGTGGAGTTTTTCATTGGCACCTGACCCTGACAGGTTAGAAACCTACTTGTTTTTGTTTGTTTGTTTGTTGTTGTTTTTTTAATTTGGTAATACACAACTTGTCATTACAACAATTCTCTGGAATTTTTTCACATCGTAAAGGTCTTCAACAAAGGCTTTTGGAAATGAAGCTGTATTGTTGTGATTGGCTGTCTTTTAGATCTGCTTAAGTAATAGCCAATTGAAGTGTCAAAAATAGTTCTGTAAGGCAGTGGAGGGAGTTAAAAATGTAGCGAAAACCACAAGTAGCTTTAAGGCTCCTGGAGTAGCACGAAGTTGCACTGACTGCTGCACTCCGCAGCCGAGCTGGTTCCAGTCACAAGCTGCTACCGCAGAGCGATACCACCCACTTAACTCGAGTTCTGAAATACAGCAGCTCCTGACTTACTACGTGCATAATGCTTCCACAGCAATGCTGGGTTTCGAAGTATGATTTTTCCTATATACTATACTATGTAGTAGAGTTTTCCCGAAGAGTTTTCCTGGCTTAGAAATTCACTTCTCATTTAGGAGTACTTGCAGCCGAAAAAGAGCTACTCAGGTTCCTCACGCACCTACCAGCATACCCACAAAAACACTTATTGCAGGCTGCATGGGGGCGGCTGACAGCGGCTACTCCGCCGTCTCATTCGGTCCCCACCGCTAGTCCGGCGGGGCAGCGCGGCGGCGGGGCGGCTCCCGCTGCCCGCTACGGCTCCGGCTCCCCTCGCACCTGCAGGTGTTCTCTTGCGCTGCCAGGCAGGGCTCCCGGCGGAGGGCAGGAGACGAGACACTGCAAGCCCAAAGCCTTCTCAGTGGAAGAGGGAAAAGGAGCGCGCTCCATCGGGGGCGCGGGGCCCTTACCTCGGGGGGCGGGCGCGGCGGCGCGGCCCGGGCACAGCTGCAGGGCGAGCGGCAGCAGCAGCAGCGCGGCGCCGCTCTCGCACCCCATGGCGGCCGCGGGCCGGGCAGGGCGGCGAGGGACGGCCGCTGCTCCACGCCGGGCCCCGCAGTTTAACGGGGGCGGCCCCGGGGCCGGGCACGGCCGGCGGCAGGCGGCGGGCCATTGGCCGGGTCTTCCCCCCGCAGGCGGGCGGGGGCCGCGGCGGGGGACGGCCGAGAGCTGCGGTGGACCAGGACGGACCGCATTGTCGGGACTCGGGCACTGGCACCGCTGGAGGTGGCTCGGAGAGAGCCAGAGATCCTGGCGAAGCCAACCGAAATCAACGCTGTGGGAACCCTGTCTGGAGTCTGCCCTTTGGGAGCCCTGGAAATTGAAATGTGTTTAATGGCTTTAAATTAATAGTATCACAGAATTGGTTAGGTAGGAAAAGACCTTTAAAATCATGGACTCCAATGGTTAATAAGCCACTATGCTTAATACCACTCACAAGAAGATGGCCCCAAAAGTGAATTGAATGTGCTTAAACAGCCAAGTAAGGGTTCTGTAAGTTCAGGAGGGACAAGTCCAGAACTGTTGCAAGCAGCCCTTCAGAGAACCACCAGCCTGGTCAGGGATGTAGAAGAGTGTCAGAAGGATGTAGATAAGGCAGCCTCACCCAGTCCTGCTGACTGCCAGATGCTCAACTCTGAGCATGATTTTACTTTAAAACCTCTCTTGCCTCCCTTTCAATGTTCAGCAAATAGTGACCACACATTTCTTTGTGTCTTCTGGTAACATTACAGCTGTTGTCTTTGCAAAGCCTCCTCACAAGTTTCTCTGCCTGCTCTGCAGTCAGGTGTTTAGTGTCAATTGTTAAGGTTTATCATAGAACAGATTCTCTCTCAGGCATATTTGAAGTCAAAACAAATGAGGATGCTCTGGTGTGTAGACTTGGATTTGGTAGGAATTTAAATACTCCACTTTTCCCAGTTGAAGAATGTCACTAAAAGGGGTCGTGCAGATTGCATACTGGGGCAAACTTGGTTTCTAGAGGGCTCTGACTGGCAAACTGAGGAATGTATTATCTGCTCCTTTTTTTCATTTAAAGAGTTCAGAAGCATTGGGAGTACTCAAACTTACCAGATGGAGAAGGTAAGTTCCCTACGGGAAGGGGCTGTTTGTCTTAGCAAACTCCCAAACTCAATAACTTAGCCAAAGTGAGAAACCCAAACACATCGTCAGCTTCCCATCCTGCTGCACAGCTCTCTTTCTTCTGTACATCTCTGTATGTATCAGCTTCGCTGATGAACCTCTGTCATATCAGAAATCTAGGTAGCCCTGCTTGGCCCCATCGCAGCTTGCTATCCACACTCAGTTGGAAAAGTTGGAACTGTCTGATATTATTTACATCATAAAAAGTAGGGCAACAATAGAAGGGAAAGTTTATGTTAAAGTGAGCAAAGTAGTGTTGATTACTGTTCAGTTTCATCAGGCTTGGTGCATACATCTAAGGAGCACCACAGAGAACAGCCCTTGGGGGGCTCATTGTGTGCTAGGCAAGACACAGCACACTGCGGGGGGGTAGGCTGCAAGTGCTGTGGAAGGGCTGCCTGAGCCACATAGAGCATGGCTGTGGGCTGCTCTCCAACACAGCCCAGTGAGATTTTCAGATACCTTCAGCTGGCCTGTATTCACATGTCCTCAAATTGATCTCCCCACAAGACATACACTCTACAACACACCCTTACTGCTTAGCTTACTATTGTTAGCGGTGTTGACCCGCTCCCTGAGTTGTCCATTTCTTCCTCTGCCAATTGTCAGGCAGAAGGGTGTTCTGCCAACATCTACTGTGTCACAGCATGGTGCTATTCCTCCTCCTCACCCCACTGCTCTTCTATATACATCTCCATACAAGAACACTTCAGCTTCACTCCCACATCCTTGCCCCTGCAGTGGAAGTGACAGGATGACGTGGTAGTGTCAATGGGCTGGCCAAGAGCTGCACAGGGGAGCGAGAAAAACAGATCATCAGGTGCAGAGTGCTGTGGATCAGGGAAAAAAAGGAGACTAAGAGGGGCAAGCAAGAGGCAAAAATATGGAAAAAGAAAAGAAGGAACTTTTAGTGTCATAAGCTCCTTAAAAAAAAGAAGTGTTAGCTCAGAATTTGTCCCCAGCCTAAAGCATGGGAAGACAGTACAGATGCTGCAAGACTAATACGTGGATCTAGAGCAGCACTGATGATGTTCAACTACTTATTAAGCCTTGACTCAACAAAGAGACTTTTTTGCAAACATATACTTATGTGTGTGATAGAAAAACACTATGAAGATCTGCAAAATCATTACAGTTCTGGACAAAAAAAAAAAAAAAAAGAAAAAAGAGATAGATATAAGGATAGTAAGGGTTTGCTTTCACCTAAGGGGAACACTATCAGTAATTTGCAGCCATTTATTATGTATTTTGAGTTTACTGAGTTTATCAAAGCATATGAAATGTTTTCTTGGAAGATTTCCGTATCTGACAAAAATATTTATTAAGTAATTATAACTTAGCATTCTTTATTTCTGATTTAAATACAGAGGAGTCTCTTGCACTGGTGCTGACCAGCCCTACAGGAGGAGGGGGATTGTGTTTGTAGTATTATATATTCTTTATACTGTTAGATTTGTGAGGGCCATATTCTGTTCTTGCTCTGTATCTGCTTATTCTTTGTGCTTACTCACAAAGAATGCATATGGAAGCAATATTTGGCAAACAGCCCATGCGGCACAATACAATATGACAGAACTCAGTTCACAAGATAAACATAAAATACATAAACAGAAGCTCAAGTCCATGTTTAGATGAACTCAGTACATGTAAAGGTCACTGTAATTTTTCCAGTTTTCATTTTTATTCTGAGTTTTATGTTGGAATACATTACAGACTAAAGGGGATTTTGTGCTCAAGCATAACCTTCTTTAAGGGATTTCACAAAGTAGAAGGTTTATCTTCTGTCTGAAAGAGACTATTTGACCTTTTAATAAACATTTTCAATAAAAATAATGGAATACTAGAAATTGCCTTTTCACTCTTGTATATACTCTGAAGAACAAACTCTAGTTTAAATTACTGGTGGTTAAAGAAAAAGCAAGAATAAAAACATGATTAATCACTTGAGTTTCCAAGAAACTTTGACAAAGTCAGTCACATTTTTTAAGTCATAAGTATGTGACTGTAATTTTTCATATAGAATCTGCTTGAAAACCTCAGCTACTATAATGTTTGACCTGATTATGCAACTTTGTAAGATTTTAAGTGTACAGAATACAGAGAAGCTGCAAACATTACAGATTTTGCTTTACAGAAGTAAAGACTGTAACTTGTTCAAATTCCAAATAATGGGGTAAGGGAAGTAGAAAAGAACCCTGCTGCTTAATTCCCTTTACATGTTTTGTTCCTAATATGCATCAGGAGACTCACTGTTTTCAAGGAATTATATGGATGGTTAAAAATCAGGATTTATGGGCAATTAAGATATTGAAATCTTAAGGCAAGTGAAGTATCAGCTCTAAAACACATCCGTTCATATTTATGTCAACATTCCTGGTTTTGATCCTGCTTCATTTAAAAAAAAAACCAACTAAATTGTTGGTTTCAAGGGTTTCAAGTTTCAAAGACAGGTTTCAAAAGAATTTTTGCTTTTCCAAACCACAAACTGAAGCTCCACTTCTTCAAGTCAAGTCATATATCCATCTTCAATGCACCTATTTACTTTCATTTACACTGACAGGAATTCCACATAGGCAACCAAGAGGAAAAAGTTCCTGATATGGGGGAGGGAAGCTTT
Organism: Parus major; assembly: GCF_001522545.3. Classification (NCBI taxonomy): domain Eukaryota; kingdom Metazoa; phylum Chordata; class Aves; order Passeriformes; family Paridae; genus Parus; species Parus major. The sequence goes on from NC_031799.1 coordinate 21,746,236, forward strand.
TTTTTTAATCTTTGCTCCAGACTCCACAACAACACAGAGGTAAACGGGGCCTGAAGGCAATGCAAAGCTTACTTCCCTATTTACCTCCTAAGCCTTCTTGCAGCCTGCCTTAAGAAAAGCCATATGACAGAAAAGCTCATAGAATGGCTAGGTTTTTCTTAAAATAAGACTTCCCAGTTCATTAAGTCTAATCATCAACCCAGCACCACCACCATATTCACTACTAAAACATGTCTTCAGCATTTCCAGGAATGGTGAGTACAACCACTTTCCTGGAAAGCTTGTTCCAATGCTTGACAACTTGACAATTCTTCTTTCAGTGAAGAAATTTTTCATAATGTCTAATACAATACTTCCCTAGTGTATTTTCCCTGAGGCCAATTTTGCTTGTTCTAACACCTCTTACTTGGGAGAAAAAACTGAACCCCCTCATCTGTATTGTCCTTTCAGGTACTTGTAGACTGATAAGGTCCTCCCTGAGCCTCCTTTTCTCCAGGCTAAACACCCCCAACTTCCTCAGCCACTCCTCACAGGACTTGTGCTCCAGTCCCTTCAATATCTCCAATATCTTCAACAGCCCTTCTCTGGACTCACTCTAACACCAGAATTACATTCCTGTAGTGAAGAGCCCAAAACGGAACACAGGATTTGAGATGTGGCCTCACCAGTGCCCAGGACAGGGGGACAACCCCTGCCCTGCTCCTGCTGGCCACACTATTGCTGAGCCAGGCCAGGATGCCATTGGCCTTCTTGGCCACCTGGGCACAGCCTGGCTCATGTTCAGCTGCTGCCACCAGCACCCCCAGGTCCTTTCCAGCCACTCTGCCCCAGCCTGTGGCACTGCCTGGGGTTGTTGTGACCCAAGGGCAGGAGCCAGCACTGGGTCTTGTTGAACCTCCCACCATTGGCCTCAGCCCATGATCCAGCCTGTCCAGATCCCTCTGCAGAGCCTTTCTGCCGATCTGGACTACCACCCAGCTTGGCATCACTGCAAATTTATTGAGGCTGCACTCGACCCCTTTGTCCAGGTCATCAACAAAGATGCTAAACAGGGCTGATGTAAGTATTGAGCTCTTCATAAAACAATCCTTAAAGAAAAAGATCTTTGGGATCACAGCTGCTAGCATCCACATTTCCCTTTCAGAGCTTTGCATCTCAGTGCATCTCAGTTCACATTGTGAAAGGATCAAAGCAAAGTACCTGAAAAGACTGAGAAATTAGCTGGTGCCTGCAGGGAGGAAAATACATAAAAAGTATCCTTAGAATTTTTATCTTAAATAAGTCTTTAGAAGGAAAAATGTAATGTAGCAATTAAAAAAAATTGTTTCTGTTATCATTGCTACTGCTATGTTTTTTCACCCATGTTCCTCATAAAATGGAGCAGAACGAACTCAGATCTTTGGCATAAATTTTTCTTCCACAAATTTTATGTGAATCTGAAATTGTGGATCTGAGAGGGTAAAAGGAAAAATTAAGCTGTACCCTTACTCTCCTCCTTAAGCATAGAACACTTGAATAAGGTCATCAGTGCAGGATTTTGTTTTTTTTAGTGAGTGTGTGGTATTTTTATCTTTTGTGGGAAGGATGGAATCTTGACGTGGTATTTAGATGTGCTGTGGCACGTCTGCACAAGCTCTGGAACAAACAACTGGCAACTTGTTGCCTCTAAAGGTCTGTAGTTAAAACCACACTGAATGGGTTATCATTATAACCTGGTCAAAACTGGTAACATACGATCAGAGCTCGTTTTTAAAGCCAAATGGGTGATGGCTGCTCTTCACAGTTGATTGAGAGCCACAATTTTATTTTTTTTTTTTGCTCCTATGAAAAGTCAGAACTCTGTGTGCAGTGTCAGGGCTGGAGGGTGAGGGTTCAGCCAGGCAGTACCAAAAGCCTTTCAAGAGGACTACGGCTGCGTCATTTTCCCAGAGGATCACAGGTACTGGCCACCTGTGTCCCTTCCCAAGATGCTGACCCCCACCTGGATACAACCTGTAAAAAACCATGTTCCCGGTAGGGTGTTGGCCTCTTCTCCCAGGCAAGTAGTGACAGGACAAGAGGACAGGACAATTGTTCTCAATTTAAGAAGGACATTGAGTTCTCAATTCAAGGACACTGGAGCCCTGGAGCAAATCCAGAGGAAGGCAATGGAACTGTGAAAGGCTCTGGAGCACAAGTCCTGTGGGGAAGGGCTAAAAGAGATGAGTTCTTTTAGCTTGGTGAAAAGGAGTCACCTCAGGAGAGACCTTACCTGAAAGGAGGCTGTATAGCCAGGCAGGGATTACCCATTTGGAAGGGACGTGGGTAGTATGAAGACATGGTCTTAAGCTGTGCCAGGGGAACTTTGGGCTGGGCATTTGGAAGAATCTCCTCACTCAAAGTGTGATTAGACACTGGGATGGGCTGCCCAGGGAGGTGGTGGAGTCACCATCCCTAGAGATGGTCACGGAAAGTCCGCATGTGCCACTTGGTGCCATGGTCTGGCTGACATGGTGCTCGGCTACAAGCTGGTCGCGATGATCTCAGAGCCCTTATCCGACCCAGTTCATTCGGTGACTCCACGACTTCCCGAGCGCTGGCGGCGGTTCCCGGGAGCAGGAGGCCCTGCGGCCCCGTTCCTCCCGGCGCCGCTCCCAGCCCGCCTCCCTCCGCCGAGCCCCGCGCGCGGGCGCGCGGGCGCCGCCATGCGGGGGAAGCAGCGCCGCGCGGCCCGGCCGGCGCGGTGGACAAGATGGCGGCTCCCATGGAGCTGAGCTGCTGGGGAGGAGACTGGGGGCTGCCGTCCCTGCACCCGGAGTCTCTCACCGTCATGGTAACGGGCGGCGACCACCGCCCGGCCCCGAGGGAGGGAGCGGCGGCGCCCCGGGGCTTGCCTGCCGCGCGCACGGACGTCCGCGGGGCACCTTCTTGCCTCAGGAGAGGCCGGGGGTGGGAGGCGGGATGTTGGGCCCGCGGCGTGGACCTGTCTCGTTCCCTACGGGAGACGCTGGCAACGCTGCCGCCCTTCCCGGGGACGCCGAGTCCTTCCTGGCGGCGCTGCCGCCCTTCCCGGGGGCTGCGGGGCCTCTGCCCAGCATTCCCTGGAGCCGCATTAGGGCAGTGAAGCCCAGCGGAAACCCGTTGCGCACCTGCTGGTTGTTGGTCCACAGTGCACGAAGGTGCTTAACACAACTTCAAAAGCTCTGTCCTACGCTTTTCTTACACATTGTGACAGGTTTTCTCCCCTGTTCTCCAAATCTTTATTGCAGGCTTACGCCAAATTTTCTGGTGCTCCCCTGACAGTGAATACCATAAATAACTCCTGGAGAGCTCCGAAAGGTACCATCTTTGCAGCCTTTATTACTCTAATCACAGCTATGTTCTAAATGTAGGTTCCAGTTTTTCTGTATTTCCCGCGTTTGCATGGGGTTTGTGTTCATGAGTGCAGTCTGCCCCAGCTGAATGACTTCATAGGATCATGTGTGATGAATTTGTGAGAATGAAATAATGGAAGTCATAAACAAAAGTCCTGCTCCAGAGGACAGTTTATTAAAATGTGTATGGGTGAGGCAACAGACAGTTAACAAAGCAGTAATGCTGAGTATATAACTTTCAGGGAGACAGTCTGAATTGATGGTATAGTGAAAGTAAATTTGTAAGCTTTTTGCACTTTGCATATTTATAAAGGCAGTAACTGGGCATGTGCCTGGAAGAGCTCTTTAGTTACCTGTAGCTTAATGGGTTGGTACAGTTGGAAATGGAATGTGAGCCTCAGCAAGTACAGCTTACACTTGTTGGGTTGTTTGTTATTGTGCTGATTTAGAGGGTTTGACTGAGAAAAGGTGAAGGTAAGCTTTCAGAGAGGACTTCTTTGGTTTGGATGCTTCTATTCATTGCTTATTTGTTTGCTCAGCAGTTACTGTCTTAGTGTATTTGAGAGAGGTAAAATCACTGCAGGGTTAAAGTCTTCTGTCGCTCATACTTAACCACATTATCTGTTCAGGCAGTACTGTATTCATGCAGAAGTTGAGCCTTTGGTTCTTGTTTTCAAGCGTTTTCTGTTAGGGGAAAATACCAAGAACTATATGGGTGGACTTGCTAGAAATTTGGTCACTGTCATTGTAAGGAAAATACATAAAATCAATTTAAAAAGCAGTTTATATAATAAGTGTTAGTGGTAATTGATATTTTAATATTATTTAGTACTGTCCTGTTGGGCTCATTCTGGCAATTCTGTTGTGGATGTGCTGTGGTAGCCCCCAGTTCAGAAACTTTGCATTCCACAGCCTTTGATCCTGCAATCTTATGACTAAGGGCTCTCCAGTCACCTTCTGGCAGAGGGAAAGTATGTAGTTCTTTGAGTAATTCATGGTTAGGCAGTGGTAGCTTGGGCATTGTTTGTAGCAAGGCTAGAGAGAAAAGATGGTTAATATGGATGTTGAGGGGAAAGACAGAGGAAAAATTAAAAAGAGGCTCAAAGGTAGATGAGTTGAGAGGGCAGTTGGACTGAGATGGAATTTTTGTCCTAAGATGAATATCTGAAATTCAGACAAGTGGCCTAGTTTTCAAGGTATTGGATACATAGCAAAAATCACTGGCCTCAGTCTCATTTGATGTTTCTCTTTTTTATGTTTATTATTAGTAAAGACCACAGTAGATTAAGAGATTAACCTTGGTGATCTGTGTAACATTTTATGTTTCTCATGCTGTGTAAAATTTTATGTTTATGTTTACATGTTAGGAAAATCAGAGCATGCTATTGAGAAAAGATAAGTACATGCAGTGACTGATTGCTTTCCAGTTAGAGCTCTTCCATATAAATTGTTGACTGTATTTATTTATGCCTTCTAGGAGATCTGCCACTTCTGGTATCAGAAGATACTGTTATTTCTCAGCCAGCAAAAATACTGAACTTCTTAAGAAAACAGGTAGGTCTCTTTCAAAAAGATTTGTTTTATTTGACTTGCATGTCTCCTTTGTACGCTGATTGAGGCTTCCAAAAACCAGAGTTTAGTTCAGACCCAATAGTTTTTTGTTTCTCATACATGCATAAGAATTACAAAATGGTAGATAAGAAATTGATCCTTAAAAGTTTGATCATTAGTTGTGTGAAAGATTTAGAAATAAGCATAAAAAAAATAATTGAAACTGACAACAAATTATCCCTAATTGAGCAGTTTTTTACTGATTACCCTGCTTGTAATTATAATACTTTTAATGCCATTATGACTTTGCAGACCTAGGATATCATAGTTTATGATAACAGTTTAAATGGGTGTGGTGGGTTTTAGCACTAGCTAAAATCACCACAACATTTCCCAGTGCTCTTTTTTTGAAAAATAATACATACAGCATTGTTTTTAAATCTATGTATTTTTCTGATAGCTTGTAATGTAAAAATGTCTGCATGCATTTCTTGGTGCACACCAGGTTATTGCCTCTTGCTTGCCTTTTTTAGGACTCTTAATGTTTGGTATACAAGGAATAAAGCTGTACAATTTCTTCTTTTTACAAAATATAAAGATATCTAATAAACCATGACATTATTTTTTAATTCCTGAGATGGTCCTCTAGCCCACTATTCTGCTTCTACATTAGAAATGCAGTTCCTGTGTGGTCAGAAGATCTGATGAGTGCCATGTTAGTGAAACTTGAAGCTTCATGGGGAGAAAAACAGAATCTGAAAACTGCATTTGAGTTGGAATTTTAGACAGTTGTTTTAAAATTCTGAAGTTTCATATTAATTTGGATTGAATTTGAACTTCATATTCATGTGATTAACAAAGGGGCAACTCTTTATGTTAAAGTGTAACAATTGTATGCTTGCTTTTCAGATGTTCAGGTGTCAGCACTGGCCCTTAGTTTATACATTAATGAAGCAAGTTTACTCACTCCTCCCTCCAAAATTTTTCAATCCTTATAATGTATTTTAGAAGAATCCAGTGTTAGTATTAAAAGTTCAGTGAGTAATTGCATTAATTTAGCTGTATATGTGTTCCCTTACATTGTTACCATTCAATTTCTTAACTTTTAGAATGTTCATTAAAAGCAAAATATGGGGATACATGCTTTTTTTTTTTATACTTACACCTGCTGAAGTGTCAGATTCTTCTTGAAAAATAACAGTGGAGACTTATCAGAGGCACATCCCTGGGTATTGAAAAATTGCCTCTGTATCACTGGACATTTGCTTGGAAGCAAATAGGAAAGAGACACACGAATTATTTTGGAAATAGGAGGACCCAAAGCTCTAGGAATTGGAAAATGGAAAAGAAAGATGGAACAAGGTTTGGTAGAGTTGCCCTGCAGAAGGAAAATTCTAGTGAGTGCATGCTTGCTCTTCAATAAAACGTTTATATTACTGCCTTGATCGGTGTTAAGTTTGAAGTAACTTTCCATTAATAATGTTTTTTGAAAGTTCTGCTTGAGTCTATTTTTTTTTAATTTGTAGAGATACAATGCTGATTATGATTTGTCTGCAAAACAAGGAGCTGATACACTGGCATATATTGCACTACTTGAAGAGAAACTGCTTCCTGCTCTGGTAAATATTAATAAATACTTTGTAGTGGTCAGAATATTTGGAATTGAATGCTGTAAGAGGTGCCCAATGTGAGAGACATTAAAGTCTCTCAGCCAGAGCCCTGGCTGGAACATAGTTGTTTTGTTAGTCTGGTTTTTGGAAATACTGCCTAGCAGCTTTTGAAAAGGAAGTAAGTTTGTGTTTGTGGAGTGTCAGGTAGTAATAGTAGATTAATGAAAGACATTTTAAAAGGACACTTACTTAGTTGTGGTTTTTTGTTCTGTTGGTCTTTGGGAAACAGTATCCTGAAAACATCTTATTGTGGCCATTTTTTATTTCATTTGATTTCCTGAAAAATCTTTGATTAAGATGTGTCTGATGTGAGACATAAAACTGAAAGCCTTTTGAACTGTTAAAACTTTAAATAAATTAAAATGCCCACCACTAGCTTAATTTTTCATTTCTTAATAAAACACAGCCATTTGCCCTCACTATTTCAGTGTAATTACATTAGAGCAATAAGACCCACAGACAGAGTCTCTTGAATGATTTTGGCTTCAGTTGTACAGGGAAAATACTCTGACCAGATGGTATCATAAGCTAGCTATTTCAGGTGACCCTGGTTTCAAATTCATAATTTCATAATATCTTGTATTTTAAGATTTATATAAAGCTTCAAAAAAAAATTCCAGAAAGTTCAAACTTGTTGCTGTATATCTGCAACGTTTTTTTCGTAATATATTTTTAGTATACAGGGTGTGTGTGTGTGTGTACCTGTACATACATAGTACATACATAATTTTATGCATATAGATTTCTCTAATCAATGCTTTTTTTCTTTATTTGGAAGGTAACTATTGCCTTACTCATGTACTCCTACACTGAGGATTAGTATATTCCTCTACAGAGACTGGTAGCCTTAGATTACAGTAATTCCTGGTTCTTCTGCTTTTCTGTGAGAGGTCTTGCATATCAAGTGTCACGAGATGTCTACTCATGTCATTCAAATTTCAGTTACATTTTTCCTCATGTTGATACAGCTGCACACTTTCTGGATTGAGGCTGAAAATTACTGCAGTGTGACAAAGCCATGGTTTGCCTCAAGGATTGCCTTTCCAATGAGTTTGTATGTGCCTGGAAAGATGTCCAGGGAAGCGCTGAACAGGATCTTGCTGACCAAGGGAGGTCCTCCACTCTACAGTCTCAGTGAAGTGGAAGCACAGGTATGTATTGTGCAGTAAGGAATTCATAAGTTGGTTCTTCAGAGACAAGAACTGAAACAGTCTAGCACACTGTCAAACAATGAATGGTGCTGTGCACACCAGACTGGCTACACCTAGGGCTCTTAGACAGTCTTGTGTCTCATCAGATATACAGGGATGCCAAGGAGTGTCTAAATCTCCTGTCAAAGAGATTGGGAACATCTCAGTTTTTCTTTGGAGATACGTGAGTATGATTTTTATCTTAAATTATTTTGGTAAATGACTAATAAAAAAGGTACCGTTACATGAACACTTGAACTTTGTTTTTTTCTTTTTAACCTACCAGAATGTTAAAAGAGCTTCCCAGTAGTTGTCTCACACTCTGCTTTTCAGATAAATCTGAATGAGCAAACAGGGCACAAAAGAGATCATCAGACTGAGTCAATGTGGCGTCTCTCTTATCCTGCTTTTTTCCACAGAGAGGGAAATGCTGTCCACAGCTGCTAAGAAAATGTGAGGTGCACTGGAGAATACTTTTCTAGCCACTGAATGTCACCTCCTGGCTTTGTATGTAGAAAAAAGTGCTTTAGGCTGAGGTGCTGCTATTGTCCTCATGGGAGAAGGGCATAGATCCAGGAGCACATATTCCTGTGGTATGTGTGCAGAGCAAAAAGCAGATAGGGCCAACAGCACAGAGCTAGCAGTTCCTGAAAAGCATGATCTCTTCTTTAGCTGTTGAAATTGGACCACTCCACGGGGGAGGATCCTGGTCCCTGGTCCCCAGCATGACTTCCGTGGTGCCAGAAAGGTGTTTTAGAGTGCCTTGCTTATCAATGTATGGGATAACATGACTGTGTTACAATGCTGGCATTACTGCTTCAGCTTGCCAGCATGGCTATAGTTAAGAGATACTGAAAGTAGTAGATATTTGGTACAAAGCATTTACCAGGTTGATAGGCAAAGGTGGAATGACAGAAGGGCTGACTATATTCCGTCCTGACTATATTCTGAGTTGTATTTGACAAAATAAAAGTAAAAGTCTTATCTCAAGTCACTTCAGTGTTTGCTTGTGTTGCGCTTTTTAGGCCTACCACCTTGGATGCCTTTGTGTTTGGTTTCCTTGCACCAATTTATAAGGTGTGCTTCCCAAGGGTACAGTTGCAGGAGCATTTGAAGCAGCTTCCCAATCTGTGTCGATTTTGTGATGATATTTTAACTTGTTACTTCAGGTTAACTGTCTCAGGTAAGTTGTTTTTTTTTTCTCCTTTTTGTCATCTGTACTTCTGTTGGGATTAGTACTTCAGGATTCCATTTGTGAACCAAGGCAGCTTAGATTTCATGTAGTTTATGTGAGACTTTCTGTGGGGAAGAAGACACTTCTAAAGTTGGGCAGAACGGACTCAAAAACAAGTGTTAATACTCAATTTTACATTCTGTCAAGCACTGGCAAAACCTTACGGCTCACACTTAGTACTCCTGATTTTCTCACGTGGAATGGCTTTTACACTTAAATTCTTCTTTGCATAAAAATACTGCATGAACTCTCTCTCCAATATGAGTTTATTTTTAAAGAATTTAAAAGCTTCTGTAAATACCTTTTCACTCTTCATCTTTCTACCTTCACTCTCCAGGCCATTCTCCAGCTGGACAGGATACAGCAGATGCTAATCTGCAGAAACTCACACAGCTTGTAAATAAGGAATCCAACTTGATTGAAAAGGTTACTTTTGCTTCAGTATCTTTAATTTTAGTGTTTTGTTGTGGTTACTTGTTCAGATATCCTTGCATGGCAATTGCAACTGTACAGTGGACTTTATTTTAATTACTTCTTTTCTACTGAGTTATGTTGTGTAGAGAGGCGGGAAGAATATTACATCATTTGGAAGGTGGAATTAATGAAGCCTTGCAGTAAAAAAGTATTTTTAATACAACCAAAAGATCATTGTCTTGCAGGTGTGCACAGCAACACACAGAGGAGTGGTATCTTTACACAAGCTTACATTCAGCGAAGAAGGAGGCAAATGTATTGGTCAAAACTCAGAAAATTTTCTGCAAATTAAGACTGATCATCAGCTTTCCTTGCTCTCAGTTGCATGCTGTAGTAACTAACCAGCAGTCACTCTTCTCCTGCTTGTTCTACATCTAGCTGTTTTTCCTTATGTTCTTTGTTTCTAAGGCTGTCACTCAGCACCTATCAAAAAGCTTTACAGCTTAACTGAAAAATACTTGGGAAGAATTAACCTTTTCATGCAGAGAGAACACTATAACTGAAAGGGTAGAAGCAATTTCTTCCTGAAAAAGATCAGTGTGTGAAATAGATCATTAACTATGATCAGGTTCTGTAGCATTAGGTAGTGATACTCTTTCTGACATTGAAGTGTGGCTGTGGAACTTTTAAGCAATGGGTTACATAGACGTTTTCTAAGGCATGATTGAGGAAAAACTGATCCTGCCTGGAAGAAATGGAATAGACTAGGCAGCCTTTGCAGGTCTCCCCTGTGCTTTTATTCTGTACCAACTAAACTTTTTCAGATCACTTCACACATAGGGCATTAGAGTGATTTCCTATGAAAATGTGAATTGTTTATATTCAGAGATTAATTTTAACCTGTCTTTGAAAAGGTCTTATTACAAGTGCTTTATTACATATTTTTTGAAACACATACAAATTCACTGATCATCTCCAGAACATTTCTGATTTCAAAAGATTTATTCTTGCATGGTGCTGAATATACGGAAGTATCCATTGATGTTAGCAGTTTGACTCCTGATCTGCCTTCTGACAGCATGTGGTCATTGTACAATATTTGACCTCTTGGAACTGGTGTTGCCTCCTTCAGTAAACTTGACCAAACGACTTGAGCAGATGCACATCCAGGTGCGCTGGGTTTGATGCACCATATGTAAGGCAATGATGAACAGCTCTAACACAGGCACATATTTGGGAGTGGAAAGAAACCAAAGCACCAGTTGCTGATGGTCCTGACAGTAAACATACGCCAACCCAGTATTAACGGTGGCAGCCCTGACAAGTAAGACTAATCATAGAATCTGTATTCTGCTGTTGCCAGATCCGGCTCTCATTGTTTCTCTGCAGATGGATGACAACCTTCGTAAGAGTCCTCAGCATCCCCCTCGTAAGCTCACAACGCTCAAGCTTGCTTCAGGTGGAGAAGAAACTAGTCCAATGAGTCGTTTATCACCTTGACATCTCTTGCTGCCCATATACATGTGTTTTGTAACTCAGCTGAGTGCCACAGTAAATTTTTTTCACATGAATGTTTTGCAAGGGAAGAATCTGCTAATGGGTACAAGTAGAGAAGAAATAGAGCTTTACAATCTTCTATCTACCTGTTCTTTTAAGAAATTGTATAGATCAGGCTGGCCACACACTACGCTGAAGCTAAGCTAAGCTAAATAAAGCTTGTTACTGCAGATGTTAACATGATTTTGTACAGCATACTTTTGCCTTTAGCCTAGCAGAAATGTTTACCTAAAGTTAAAAATCTGCTTATGGAATGTTCACTGTTACTTTATTTTGTGGGGTTTGATTTTACTGTAATCATGTTACTGTATGTGAGTGGATATACTCTTTGTCTGAGAAGGACAAAGTCCAGTTGCAAAGTCTGAAAAGACAAAATGTCATTCATGGCAGCTGAGAAATGAAACAAATGACAGGTAAATATTTTTGTTGTGCTTTAATGAACTTGGGATTTGTGTTTTGTGGTGGTTTGTATCTTTGAAAATTTGTCATGTTGTACTTTGAAGGGGATTATTGATAAGCATGTGCGCTATGGGGATTAAAATGATGCACAATGCTAACATTTCACAGTACCTCGTATTAGTCCTTTGTGAAACAGGCTTAACCTGTGCACAGAGTAATACCACATGCTGCAGAACTGTTAAGTCAAAATCACAGAAACCTTGTAGTGGATGGAGACATTTGATTAATTGCTATCAGGACGAGACTTGACTAGCAAACATACTGCATCTATGGATTGAAAGGGACTGGTTAGGGCTTTATAAGAAACCTGATGTAAGCTTTTAAATGTGTCACAAATGCCTCTTAATTAATTTAGTCTTATTTTTTAGTAAGCACTGCAGTTCATTCAAAATTTTTGTTACATGATGGTCTATCTAGTTCTGAGCTGTTTTCTCTTGGCAAACTGTGGTATATTGCAGGACTTATTTTTTCTGTTCAGTTATGTTTTGTCTTTAACAGAAGCCATGCCAGTTCTAGAGACCCAAGCAATTCTGTTACAAGAGAGATGCTGTAAATTTTTACTGGCAAAGTACTGGCAGATGCTTCATGAGTAGGTGTAAAGAGAATTAGACAAGGAGATTGGCCAAAATGGCAGTGCTTGGGATACAGAATTCTGATAGCTGTGTGTGGGATAACTGTTCTGGGGGGTTTTTTTGTTGTTTTTCTGGCCAAATTGAAATAGTCTTTCAGCTTCCCTTTGGCTACTAGTCATGTTTGAGATACACAGATAAATTCCTTCCTATTTGTACAGAGAAGATGGTAGATTGTATACATGTTGTACCTTTGGAATTGATATGTAAGGAATGTAATATCTTTAACATTTCTTAATTGAAATGTTGGGTTTCTAATGAGCACTTTAAAATACTTCATGCTCTTACTAGAGTATTTGTTGCAGTGATTTGAAATTGATTTAGCTCATATTCATGATAACTGTATAAACTGACAGTCCATTACATGCAAAAGTAATTTAAATGTTTAAAATTCGTACTGCCTGTACCTTGACAGGATTTACGTGAGATCAAGTCACATAGCTTTCAGAGCTTTTACAAACACGGCTATGGAGAATATGCCTTAGTTTGTAGCTTTTGTGAATATATACACTCAACCTATAAAATCTCTTTGTAAAAAAATGTTGTTATTCCAAGATTAAAATTCTGAATTTTTAGTGGAATTTGGGTAGAGTTTATTTTTTGTGGTATATTCCTTGAGTTTTGAGTGTTTTTCTTTTTTCCTTGTAGAAAAGTTTATCTTGTCCATTAAAAAGTAAACCAAACCCCTGCTGACTGGTAGGACAAGAAATTGAAGCAAATTAGCATATCCATGAGATCAGATTTTAAATTTTTATCACACCTCTTTAGTACCATGCCTTTCTTTCAACACAACTGCTTTTGGTAAAGGGGGAATGAGAAGGCACACGTTTGCTGATCTTACAAAATGTGAGCTTTGGGCTGTGTGATTGGGTAAATCTGAAATTTTGAGAAACCAGTACTCAAGGAACTTCTTCACCTGATGGCAGAGGATAACAGGGCTGGAGATCACAGCAAACATTGCCTGAAGTCACGCAGGCAACCAGTGAGGTTGCACAGCCATACACTCCCTTATTTTGCTTTCTATCCAAGGTGAATTCAAACCCAGACCTCTTAATGTGGGCAGTGTCATCTGTGGCCTGGTAACTTGTGCTTGCCTGTTAGTTTACTTGTATATTTTGTGTGCCTGAGTTCTGAAGCTGGGAGGTGAATGCTTTCCAGGATGGGGTAAATTTGAGTAACTCTCTGCATCTGAAATAGTCAAAGCTGCTTCTCTGGCTAGGAGAGAAAGATGGGATTGAGGTGTGATATGTTTCCTTAGAGCAGATACCTAAGAACTGAGTCCTGGATATGTGCTGTGTCTGCTGTGTGCAAAGGAAGCCCTAGCTGCCTAACTCTACCACAAGATGAAAACCTGCTCTGGTGATTGGCTTTTCCTCCACTGCCTGAGCTGCTGGATGGTCTGAAACACAAGGAGTCAGGCAGCCTTCTGCCTGGGTAGCAGTGGTGTGGCCTTGGAACCACAGTTTGCAACCTGCTTCCTGTGCAGAGCACTGGCTGCTGTAGCTTCTGCAGCTCTGCAGTCTCTAAATACTTCAGGTTCACATGGTCATGTCTGGCTTTTGGTGCACACATCTACAGTGTGCAAGAATGGGATATAACACTGGGTTCCCAGGGCCTTGCTGCTACCACAGCAGCTGATAAGCCTCATCCTCCTTACCCTCCCCCTGGAAAGGTGGTGGCTAGGAACAGATAACTCCCTTGGAAACAACTTCTTCAGGTGTCAGTCGTAAGTGAAGTGGACCACTTTGGCAGGTTACAAATTTAATGCCCGTACTCCCAGGCAACTTTCTGGTGAAAGTTGTACGTAGATAATCCTTAGGGCTATTTTGTATTTTCCTGTGTCACGTGGTTGTAGGAATATATATATTGCAGAATACATGAGATGAAAAAGGTTACAAATTAATAGCTGCAAATATGTTCTATGTCACATTTCCAAGACTGCTTTAAAAATGTCATCCCCTCGCTTCCCCTTCTCTCTTCCCTCTCCCCTCCCTGATCTGAAAATCCTGTTATATTAGGCCTTTATGTACACTTATACATTCATGATGTCGCTTTTGCCGATGTACCATAACACTCTGTTAAGAAAAAAACATCCTATTTGATTTCTGGTTAGAATGGTTTGCAGACTCCCTTAAGTAGGTTTCTTTTGCTTTATATTATTCTTGGCATTGCAGCAGGAACTATTCATAGTGCTTTTTTTTTTTTTTTTTTTCCCCCAAACCAGAAAGGCAGAGCAGCTTTATCTGTTAGGTTGATGAACTATACTGTAGCTCACAAAACTGGATGGTCTGTGCAATTGGCAACAAGCTGTCCTAAATAGTTGATCATAGGCATGTTTCTTAGTGAGAAGCTATTCCCCATGCCCAGCCACTTGCCAAGCATATGGTATGTGATATCTCTCTGCTACTCTGATGTTCTGCATCTGTGTGAGACCCAGCTATGGCAGGGTAATGGTGATGTAGGTCTTAATGCTCTTGTAGTGCTTTGTGCCCTGGTCTGGGCAGCAGACCAAGCCCCACTCTATGGTCTCCTCCTCACCCATTGGGGGCCTCCCCAGCAGAGGTAAGGTCCAGGAGCAGCCTGTTCTGGAGCTGATTTCTGTATCAGAGGTAGCTGCCAGGATGGCAAGTGAGTTTTTTGTATCTTCTCTGGGATGTGTTAAAGCAAAAAACAAAATAACAGGATTCCTTGTGCTGTGTTGGTTTGCTGTTTGTGCCTGGAGCAGAGGTCCCAGGAGTACATTCCAGCTCCCTAAATATATCAGATCAGGTTGAAATGAGAACCTAGGAAGAAGAAGGAAAGAAGAGGTGATCAAGGAATAGGCATCAGGGTTATCTGTTTTCATCCTTGTCAATGACTTGTCAGAGTTTTATGAGTGTCATGGTATTTGATTGAAAGAGTGCTTCAGGAATTACAATACACTGCTCCTGTGGGCAAACCATGGGGGGAATCCAGTGGCTTGCTGGAAGTTTGTTAAAAACAAATTTGTAATGTGCTAGGTCAGTCTGCCTCAGTGCAGGACCTAGCGAGCAAGGTTTACTGTTTCATTTAAAGTTAAGCTGAGATCAGGAATCACTGTTCATCTAGAGTAAATAAGATCTTGCAGTAAACCAGCCCATGGCACAAGGATTTTCCTCAGTGCTCTTCACCTTCCTTTTGCTCTTTATCTTTAAAATCACATTGGTTTTATTCATCACAAATGTTAATGTTCCAAATTTGTGTATGTTCAAGTGTTGCATGTGGGTTCTTGTTGCATGTGTTGGTGATTTACTGTTATCAAAATTCAGAATGTGGTCCTTCATTTAAGCCCTCAGTGCATAGAAATTATATGCCTTGAGTATCAAGCAGCTCATTAAGTAGAAGCAATTCTTGTGTAAACATTCAATGCTCTAATCAAATTTACCAAGCCGTTTTGACAAGGGCAGCTAGGCAGCCTGCCAACTCAGACAGACACCTCACAGTTTTTGTTTTCAGGAACAGAGAGGTGAGAGAGGGAGAGCACAAACAAGAAAGTAGAAGTCTATGCAAAGCTCTAGCTTACCCAAAGCAACCTTCAAGTGATAGAGGTTGAGTCCAGTTTGCTTGTATTGTCATTTGCTGTTGTGAAAAGAAACATACAGTGAACACACACTGGGCTATGTATGTTCAGGCCAGGATTTCACAGTGAGTTTTGCTCTGAGTTGTGACCTTTAGTGAAAGACATCTCTGAAAATCTCTTCAGTAGTACGTTACAACTTGTTGTGGTTTGACACTGGTTGAAATACCAGACATCTATGAAAACTCTTCATTCATTCTCCTCTGCTATAGTTGAGCAGAGGAGGGGAAAAGAACACAAAGGGCTCATCAGCTTAGATAAAGATTAGGAGAAAACACTAAGGGCAAAACAGGCTCATATTTAAAGGGTATAAAGAAAAATTCATTAACAGATTTTAAAAAGGGTAGTCTTCCCAGCCCCTCCCTCTTTCCCACTAACAGCGCAGGGAGTCAAAACATGGGCTTTTTTGGTCAGTTCATCACTTCTAATTTTCTTCTCTTTGTTCAGGGGAAGAGGGTCTTTCTTCCATTGTACTGTGGGGTCTACCCCATCAGAGACAGTTCTCTGTGAACTTCTCAACTTGGTTCTCTTCTTATGAGCAGCAGCCCCACCCAGTCTTCTGCAAAGTCCTCATGGGCAAAACAAACTTCCCTGTTGCCGCCAGCAACTTCAGGATCTTGTCCAGGGAAGCAGCAGGATTCTGGGGACCAGCATCAAACACCAACAAGACGGACTCCCGTTCATGAAACCATTTATTCAGCATGGGAACAAAGTCAAGTCCAGAACAGAGAGCCCCGAACAGAGGCACAGCAGGGGCTTTTGAGGGACAGAACCCCCGAGGGTCCCCACCCCCGAGGGTGGAGTTTAGGGTCAGGAACCATCAGAAACACAGCAAGGGAGAACCCCCAGGGACTGAAACCCAATCAGAGCACCTGGGCCGCCCTTCACAAGGGGTTTGGGGTGGGACAATGTAACTCTTTGTCTCCCCTGAGGCCGCTGCCACACTTCCCGAAGTTGTTGCCTGTGAGTCACTTGTCCACATGAGTGCAGGTTTTTATAGTTCCTTTGGCATCCACTCTCTCTGTCGTGCAAGTGGACCTCTGCATGTCTCTTGTGGACTCAATGAGCTGTGGGGGGATAGCTTACTTAACTATAGTCTTTTACCACAGTTTGCAGAAGAAAAGTTCAGCTCTGGTGCTTGGAGCACTTCCTCTCCCTCTTTCTTTGCTGACCTCAGTGCTGCCATGTTGGTTCTCCTCATGTGTCTTCACCTTTTCCTATTCTCTGACTCAGAAGAAAATTGTTGTCCATAGGTACTATTGTTCTCAAGTTCTGTCAACTGAAAAGTTCTTACAGGATTTCGCAGTGCTGAAAGACTGAGTCCTGGGTCCATGCTGAGGAGTTGCTCACTATGTTCCTGCCACTGTCCATGCACAGCATAGGCGCCATTCTACATCTCTCCCCCTGCGGGGGGCAGGAAAGGAAAAGCTGCTGCTGGTGCCCCTGCCCTTCTGCCTACAGAGCATCTGGCTCAGGGCAGCCAGACAAGCAAGGCTTGCTGGCTCTATGGTCGCACTGGCTGCATGGATGCTTGTGCGCCAGGATGGCTGCACTGCCGCACCTCCCCACACCCCTCAGAAGAACTGCTTATGGTTTTGATTTCTGTCTTAAATATGTCATCATAGAGGTGTTACCAACTTCTCTAATTGGCTTAGCAGCATGTCTGTTCTCAGAGCCAGCCAAGGATTGGCTTTGCCAGGCATGGAGGAAGCTTCTAGCAGCTTCTCACAGAAAGTCACTTCCATGGCTCTCCTTCTCAACAAAAACCAAGCTACGACTGCTCAGCAGCAGCCATGATAAGAAGAGCTGCAGCACCTTCATGGCCAGCGACAAGTGTCCTGCTGAAATTGCTGTTGGAAAAAGCTATTTTTTTACACCTACATGCTCTACAAAGAAACGTAGTGATTTGGACAGGAAGGATTGCTCATACCCAGACAGAAATTTGGAGGGGAGGGAAGGGAACTGATGGATATGGAACAGGCACAAATTCTCCTAGCTGGTACTCTGTGATTACGTGGGAAAGGGATTTCAGCTCTCTGCTCTGAATTAAGGAAAGTGAGAACTCATTTTGGCTGCTCCACAGCTCTTGGCAAGTGTCTGAGCCAGTGGATTAGTAGCTTCTCTGCAGTGGGCAGACATACCTTATTTTTCACAAAAATCCATGTGAGGTCCTGTTTCCTTGGTGCAGGATATGAAAAACTCAGAAATCCCCTTGGCTTCCATGGGGTAAGAAAGCAGTTTCCCATCTGTTCTATTTGCTTTCTTAGACGTGCACAAGGATTATTCTGTTTATCTGCTGTCCTTATTTTAGCTGAGCCAGGTAGCTGTCTTCGCAGACAGAAGACAAAGTGTTGAAATGGTGTTGGCAGTTGGTGGCACCCAGTGCAAGGAACATAGCAACAGAGTGACATGCTTAAAAGGACTGAAGGAGGCAGAATACTTACTGATTTTTTTCCTGAAGAATATTTTGTGGGTGGCACCCTATTTGCTAGATACTGCCTCCAGCAATGGGCAGTCATGACAGCAATCCCCAAGGGCTCTGTGCTGCTTGCTGCCCTGGTCAGTAGACATCAGTTTACACCAGAGACTCCAAAGAGAAGTAGGACAGGTGAAATGACAGTCCCCCAGTGAAAGACAGTGGTCACTACCCACATTTCTCCTCAAATTACCAGCTTAGCTTTCTCTTGGGTCAGCCTCAGGTCACACTTAGGTATGTTTATGTCAGTTTGGTGTAGAAGGCTCCTGACTTATGTTGGTGTTTCTTGACACTGGCACTGTGCCAGTTTGCTCTCCTGCAGTCCCACCAGATGGAGGAAGACTGAACCTGAAGGTTGCCAGCTGTCCATAAAATTGCTCATCATATTAGCTGGGGAAGTTCCAACACATGTTAGGATGTTAAAATTCCTGTTTTTACAGCTTTTTTCCTGGGATTTAATAACTGGTTGGTACTAAGAGACAAGACAAATAAATATAGATGCCCTGTCTTGGGACATCAGAAAATCACCCATAGCTGTGACAAGGATTGATTCTGAAACAAACCTCATGCACAGCTTAAATGAGGGAAGCTGTGATATTAGTGATAGAAAAGTGGGGGCAGATGTCTGTTTTACTAACCTGTATAGTTCATTAAGGAAAACAGTTGAAGAGGAACCCATGGCAATTTTAGGGCTTTTTGTTCAATGTTCAGAGTAGACTTTGTCCAGAGTGTTTGCTCACTGTGCTTTCCCTTTTATCAAGAAAATGTCAGGTCTCTGTGCTTCTTTCCTGGGTTTCTGAGTGGGCCAGATTCCTGGAATGAAGCTCCTGGATACTGTCTGACTCATCCGGTTGCAGGAGAGGTGGGTGTTCCTGAGAAATACAAGAGGCTGGTTTCCAGAGCTGGTTAAAGTACTTGCCAAGTTTCTAAAGTGATTTGTAGTCTGGAAAATCTTTGCAGAGCATGAGGTTGCTGTTTTATCTGGCAGAGTAAAGGAAGATTTCCTTACCTCCTTCACAGTAAGGACATGTGTTGATAGAAAAGTCCTGCCCTCATCTGCATAACACTGCATTTTCTACTCTTGAGTTTTTAATTAACAGTTCTGGTGCACAGAATCCTTGTATTCTGTTCTTTTCATGTGCCTGGCAAAGTCTGACATAAAGAAGAATCAGTTTTGAGAGGTTCTTTGTTCATCATTAAGAAAATTGTCCACTGTCATGGAGGGAATATCTTACTTCTTGAATCACAAATTGTATTCTTGAAGTAAAAAACAGTAGGTGCCAGAATGACATGTGCTCCCTGAATTGTCAGGCTATTTGAAGGGTTTTCAACAGCCTTAGATCCTGCATTGGTTCACTGCATCTGCTGATCTTTTAGGGCTATTATTGAAATAGCATATTGCTGTAAATCAGCCAGTGCAGAACAAAACCACACCACTTTTTTTCCAAAGACCATTTGAACAAAATAAAATAGGCTGTGCTCTCAGAAATTACCATAGTATGTAAACAATCTGATTTTCATTAAGCAATTATCTGCTAGTTGTGAATAATAATGATATCCTTTTAATTATTTTGCAGTCAGTTGAGTGTGGCCTGAAGTTTTAATAGCTCTTCTGTGTTTTTTCAGCTTTAGTAACACTTCCTTCAGTTGTAGATTTTACCAGGTATCTTCCTGGAACTTGATTTGAGATAATCCCTATAAAAATGTTACACACCCTAGAAAGAACAGATATACATTCATTTTAAGTTACTATAGGTGTATTTATATTGCCTACTTATTTCTTCTGACTACATTTGATTGCAGACTTATTAATGTACTCCCACTTTTCCCTCTCCATGATTTTACAAAATCAGTTTATTCTGGTGCATTTTTTTTCAGAAACTTCCAATGGTTTCACAGGTCAAACACCAACACTGAACAGATGAGATGCTTGGTCTGACACAAGCACTTGTACTGCTTGTGCTCCTCTGCTCTTCATCCTTTTCCAGGACCTTTGCAATAACTTGCTAACTGAATTGTGCAAGAAATTTCTGGTAACTTCAGGTACATTGACAGTGCCTGGTGTGAATGTTGGAAAGATGTTGCCATTTGGAAGGAAAACAGGATATGTTCCTAGGATCTCCTGAGCCATGTGAATGAGAATATAGCAAACTAAGCATTTTGGCAAAGACGTGTATGCATTTCTCTTGTTTAACTCACAGAACAAAATTACTGATCAAGGGAAAACCTTTAGGCAAGCTTTTTTAAAAGGACAATATTTTTTGAGGGGACCTGAAGCTTAAAATACTGTTCTTAAAAAACAGTATGCATTTAGAACTTACCTAAATTGTTTCTTAGTGTGTTTCAGTATCTCCTCACTCATGCACCTGTACACTGAAGCAAGACAAAAAGGTTTTAGTGCTCAGATATATCCCAGCCTGATGTGCAGCTGCATCATATCTTGAGACTGACCCCCAAGGTGGCCTTGGAGACCCCAGCTGCTGTTGGGATCACTTTATCCATCTATCAAAAGTGAAAGCAAAGGAGTTTTTACAGCCCAGTATTAATTCTCAGAAGTCACAAGACAAGAGCTGAAGAGGGGTACTGTACTGAGAGTTGTGAGCCAAAGAAAGACTTGGAGCAGCAAGCAACATGTCCGGGAATATAAAGAAAGGATCCCGAGTGGGAATCTGTTAGTGTGTTCATCACTTAGAGCAGTCTGTAATCCCACTGCCTGATTTTGCCAAGGTGTTCTATAGCACATCATGCTAAAACTGATTTCATTTATAAGTACTTTGATATAAGACAAAGGAGACTGAAATTTTGGTTGATTCCTCAAAAGAGCAAGCAGGTTGATATTCTAAATGATGTGTTCTCTTTTTGTTGAGAACCAGTAATTTTTTCACCCCAGAACATTTAGGAGCGATAATTTCTTGGGGCATTTGACAAAATGATACAGTGAAAAAACAAAAAGACAAACATTATTTCTTGATAGAAGCTTTTTATCTTGTTCCTTCCTAATGATTTAATACTCACCCTTTGAATTTCTTTGAACAACATTAGTTGTGTAAAGGCATGAGTGAATTTTGTTTTCCTTCCTTTCCAAACTTTTTTATTTGAGGAGTCGAACACGAGGCAGAGCTGTGGGTTTTTCCAAAAGGTATTTTAAAGTCTTTAGGTCTTTGGAAAGAAGAGCAGAACTTTGTTGCCGTGGAAGTGCCAAACCTGATGATGCCTTGTCACCACAATTAGTCTCAATTCTCAGCAGACCTTGAACAGCGTGATTGCAGATTCTTCCAGGAAATGAAATGCTGGCTGTCAAGCCAGCAAGTACAAGCAGCAAATGCACTTCAATTCTCTTCAGATTCCAGAAGAATCTGGACAGGTTCTCTGTCATATTTCATTTCAATACATATTAAACTAGGATGTATTACATGTAAATGAAACCAACTTGATCAAGTCCTGGGGTTTTGTGTCCTACAAGTAAAACAGTGTCACTCTGTTTCAGTACTGACTCTGAAAAAAACCTTTTTTACTCTTGAATCACTAACCTTATGGATAACCAGAGGATATTTTATAGCTATTAACACACATAGCTTAGTTTAAAAATGCAGTGCAAAGCTTGTGTAACAAAGCCTGTTTGTAACCTAGAGCACATGACATTACTTGTCTCCAAATTCCAAATTTAAAACTTCATTTATAGCATGGATACTCTTAGCTAATAGCATTTATTTGACATGAATTTTTTTCCTGCAAGTCACTATTCCTACAACTAATGGAACAGAACCTTATACTTCATGAGTCGTAGTGATTTCTGAGCAGATATGTTTGAGCTATTAAATGAGTCATTATGCTGATTGTAACAGCTTTTCATATTTTCAGATACCAAGATGAAGCTATGGAAATATTTCACCTGCAAGAAAGAGTGTGCTGCACTCATTAGACTCTTCACTTTAGATAAGCAAGAAAGAAAACGATTAGACTGCATATTCTATTGATTGTTGATCTCTGCTGAAGTAGAGTTCTTGATGGACTTAAAAAATACAGCTAGAAATCAAACATACATAGAAATCATAGAAGAAAGACACCTTCTTGTTGATTTGCACTTCAGATGCAGTTGTAGAAGATGGGCTTTTCATTTTCTGTATCAGCTTGAGCTTTGTGAATCTTGACCAGAATCTCTTTCACACTGTCTTGCTCAAAGAGAGAGCAGATAGATAATGTTTAACTCTTGTTGGACAAAAGCAAGACCACCAAAGATACCTTTTCAGTTGCCCAAAGACCATTAAGCAAGTAAAACCTTCCCATTACTATTATCTCTGTGTTAAGGAATCAGCATCAACAAAAAAATGCACTCCAGATACTCCTCACCAAAAACTGCTATAAGAGCCTTTCACACCTGCAAGGTAAAATGAAACTAAAGATCTCTTTTGCTAGCCCTGGTACTGATCAATAACCTAATATGAAAGTTAAAGTCTCTGCTCTAGATGTAGAACTCTCATCTGTGTCAGCTCTTTGGCTGTAATCTTAAATACTGTGCAAGACAATGTAGTATGTTCATAAAACTGTATTGCTTTGGGCTTTTCTCCCCATACTTACTGCTAACTTAATCAACGCAGTTGGCTGTGGCTAGCAGGAGCTTATTGTGCTATAAATGTTTGCAGCATGCAGGGTGCCTAGTCCTCTTTGAACTGCTTACGAAATTTGGATAGTAAACCATCTGTTCCTGGTGTTTTCCCAGGGTACAAATGGGATCCAGGAAAAACAGAATGTATTGCTAATTGTAAATCAGGTATCACAATGGTGGTCAGACTCCAGGTCCCTCTAATACCTTAAAAGTCTTTAAATTTGAATCACTTAAACACATGATGCCAGTAACATGCATGCAGAAAGTAATAAAGCTGGAAAAATAACGTGGTTCATTAGAGCCAATGCTTCTGTTTGTGAGCTCAGAACCAGTTGGAGAGCTCTGCTTTATGTGGACTAATTATTATGTTCCTTCAGGAAAGGATATTACAGAAGTTTCTCAGAAAATGGACTATTTTTGAGACCATATCAGTTAAAATGAAAGGCTCCATCTGAGCAGGAGCTTGTTGTGTTGAGGCACCCCATGCAGCCCTTTGCCTGTAGAAGCATCCTGGGTCTGCCTGTTACAGAAAGCTGAAAAGGATTCCAGCGCTCCAGTGTGTGTCTGACTTGGCATGAGCAGTGCCATGACTTCTCCCTCATTGTCTGTGTGTGCCCATGGCTGCTGGGGATTTTAAAATGAAATTAAGGTGGTGGTGATGGGAGCAGGCTGTGACAGGAGCCAAGAAATTCATGCTCAGGGCTTGCTGAAGGGAGGCTCTGTAACAGGATGCCCAGGTTCTGGCAAAAAAGGAGGAAGGGGCCCTTTGGTGGAGTGTCTGCCTGCTGTGCTGTCTCCAGGTGGGGACCATTCCTTACTGGGTCTTTTCAGAGAGTACCCAAGGCCTGGGCATGGCCTGCAGCTAGAGCAATAGCACTGCGGTTCCAATCTGCCTAGTTTGGACATTCTGGATCACTGTCTTTCTCCCAGGCTTGAGGTCATGGTCTGCAGCATCTCAGACTCTGGCACACAGCATCCCTACAGTATTCCCCACAGTATCATTGAAAGATCAGATCTTGAAAAGAGTAGTCTTTTCCCAGGACTTTTTGGGGTTTGATATGCAGAGCAGAAAAGAGAGGGTGAGATGAGGATTTTATTTCCGTTGGTAACACCAGACTTGGAAGCTCTGCATAACAAAATCCTGGTTTACATGATATACAATTAGAGCACTGATAAGTCTTCACAATGCTGCAAGAACCTGGGAGGTATACATATGGTACATTATTCACAACAACTTATTTGAGTGTGTAACATATGCCAAGCAAGATGACATCAGATCTCAAGAATCTACATTGCACATTGCTGAACTGATAATCCCAACAGTTGTGAAAAGTGGGAGGAAAAGGATAAATGCAGTTTTGAGCAGAGGGTGACAAAATAATTTCAACAACTGGAATATAAAAGAAAAAGTTTACTTGGGAAGTGAGGGAACTTGAATAGCCAAGAAGCAGTCAGAGCTCTTGGAGTGTCAGTAAAACTGCAGGCATCTAGGATGGAGTTTGGCCACTGTTGCAGAGACTGAGCTTGTTTGCAGTGAAGAGAGAGATAATTTCATAGGGTTAGCATAAGCACAAAACATTTTCACAAACTAAACACTTAGAAAGGTGTTGGAATTAGTACAGATTTATGTCATGAGCTGCTGGTATATTGAGTAGGGTACTCTAAGCCCCACAGTAGGTTTTACAATGAAATAGTCTCCAGGTTTGCTGGTTTGCTCCCTTCGGCATGGATTTATTCATCATTGTAACCCTAGTAGTGACGGTAATAGCTTCCACTGAAGTGGATCCAAATATATGCTACTTAACATCCTTCCACCCACCACTGAGTGTGAAATAAAGGAATTGTTCAAGTGTATGAAGTAACTATTAAAGTCAGATTTGAACATGAAATGAGAAATCATTCTGTAGCCAACTGAAACAGCATGGAAAATTTGCAGAGATAAATGGTAACTGCCTGAATTGGAATCCATCCAGCAAATCCAAGCTAGCATCCTGATGCAAAAGCCTTACTAGACACTCACTCCTACACAATGGCACTCCTGAAATGGGAATAGCAGTAAGCAGTGAGGACTTCTCTTTAATGCCTCGTCAAAAACAGCAGTGCTTGTAGCACACTCCAGCTATGTTCTTTTAAAGCGGACTTTGCTTAGTCAGCCAGTGCCATCACAAGTTGCAGCATGTACGTCACCCTTGGAGGATTGTTATCCAAATACTGTCCTGCTTCTTTTGCAAGACATGCCAATTGATGGGGTGTTTGCCACTGATGTAAGTTTTACTGCCTTGCACAGATAGAGCCCAGCTGCAGCAGTTTGAAGCTCCAGCAGCTCCTGGTCCAGAGGGAAGCTAGGTGTAGGCACTACCTTGAGGCAGCACTGTTGGGGGTGTCTGTGTCTGGCAGCCACAGCTGGACACACATGTAACATGATGTCCAAAAGGCAGCACAGAGCTCCATGGACAGCTGTGCTCTGACACTTAGTAAGCACTGAACTTTTCCTGGAGCAATTCTGGCTGGTGGGAGTGAACTCATCAGAGAACCCATCACAGAACCATTTCAAACCGTCATCCAAATGCAAACAGAACCATTTCCACTCTCATGCAAATACTCATCACATTGGGCATCCTTTGGCATAACACTCAAAACAATACTCCCTGGGAGCCACAAAGACCAAAATGACCTTTCCTTACACTGAAATGCTGAACAAAAGCTCAGATACTGTCTTCATGACAGCAGTGAAATACACACATGGTGAAACTTTTGGGTCACAATGTCCATGTCCAGCCTGCTAACCCTTTAAGATGGTGCTGAGTATACAGATGAGTTCTTTCCTGATGCAGGGATTTTTTTGAAATACTATCTCAGCTTCATTTCCCCTCTGTTCTAATTTTCATCTCCAACTGACCATGGAGACATCTGGATGACACCCTTGGTAGCTTACAAAACCAATGTCCACTGGAACATTTCCCTGGAAACCCCACCCCAACCTCTCAGTGGGGCTGAAAGCCATGAAATGTATGCATGTAGAGTGGGAATCTGAGATGTGGCTAAGTGACCGGCAGGTAGAGGATGACTAAGGCTCACTGTTTGATCGTAGACTAGGACTGTGCACAGAGCTACATCCCAGGCTGTGACACACTGGAGTTCTTCCTGCTGCAGTGCCAGACTCCCCAGCCAATGCACATCAGTGTGCCTCTGTGAGACTAAGCCTCTTGTTTGCACAACTGTTCCTCCAGAGATATGACCAGCCCTCCCTGACTCTTAGCATTCAAAACCAGTATGACAAGCTCTGTCATTGTGGTTTTTTCTCTCTGAAACTGCTGTGTAAAATTCACATGTTTTTGCACAGTAGAATTCCTCCTGAGAGATAAAAAAATATCTGTAACCTCTGTCTCTATTGTGCTCCATTGTCTCCCCAGCTTCCTCCCTGTAATGTTCAACCCAGGCAAATGGAAAAGACAAACCGCCTCCTAGATAGCACAGGGATAAAAAACAAACCAAGGCAAGTTTCATATTACATTTGAGTATACTGTCTTCCCTGTGGCTGCTGCTGAGGTCCCCAGGGTCTCTGAGAGGGCATAGAAAGTGCTGTAGCACGTGACATCTTCTCCTTAGGGACAGCATGTCTTCTTGACTGAGAATCAGATTTATCTTTTTCTTACCTATTTCCAGAAAAGCTCCAGTTCACCCAAGTGCTGATCTAACTCTCTACAGAATTTACTGGTTGTGCCCAAAATAGAAGGTCTCTGCCTCACCATCTGGGCTGCCCAGTGGTATCAGAGAGGCTTGGGTTGCACTTTGACTTGCAGGAGGATGTATTTCATGGTTGTCAGGTTGGGAGTTTAGCCACATTTTGTTACACCTTATTCTCTCAGCAAGTGCTGTTCTGACTGACTGAGCAGGGACCTCCCTCTTCCCATATTGGACCTCTTCTGAGAGATCAAACAGGACTCCAGTCACCCTTTTCACCCCAGTCACAAAGAAACATGACCTGGTGTCAAATAAGCATTTAACATTAATCTGTGAGCTTAGTGATGTTTTTGTTTTTTGGTGGGGATTTTTGGTCCACAGCATCAGTGTGCAGTCACTTGGCAAATGCTCCTGGCACCCCAAAACTCACTTCAGGCTAACTGTGCTCTGACGTGAAGTGATAAATATCTCTTGCATGATCCTATGAACTCAAACAGGGATGGAAAAGAAATGGTTGAGGAAAGAAATAGAAGATTTTGTGATGAACAAGGAAAACAACTTATTGAGGAGTACAGGTACTATATTCCTGCTACAGTCCTTGGAAACCAGAGATATTTCAGAGCAATTAGAAGTTAACACTTGTTATTTAAATAGCAGCAGTGCTTTCTTTCATGTTTCAGACAAGAAAAAATAAGCCCTGAGACTACACTTGAAGCTGACAATACCTGGCTTTTCAGGGGCTTTTGGCAAATATTTGCAATTCCCTGTTGTCTATATGGTCTCTTCTTCATGGGACAAACTGGTTATTTCAGACAGCCTTTTGCCTCCAGGTGGAGACAGTGACTAGCTTAGTTGGGTTTTTGGTTTTGTTTGTTTTTTTCTTTTCATTTTCTAGTGATTCTGGGAACAAAATATTGTTGTTATGATGGCATTTCTGCCAGTGTCTGAAAAAACAGATGTGTCATCTGAACAGGACTGATTGTTGTATAATCATCCAGTATATTCTGACAAACTTTGCTTCCTTCTGAATAAAAGCATTCAGCTGTGTCCCTGCCACAAGAACACCAAACTTCTCAAATATCAGCAGTTTTTTAAATTTTGGAAGGTTAACACTAGCTGAAAATGCAATCTAAGTGTTTTCATAAGGTGATCTTAAGTATACGCCTTTGCATAAACCCTTATCATTTCTCTGACAGAACTATAGGCCAGTATTCGTTAGGATAAACCTGTTTTTCCAGCCTGGTTAATTTAATGGGACATCCAACTCAGGAAAGAAAAATATTCTTTTTTTCCAAGTCAGTATTGCTTTGGGTACAACTGCAGAAAATGTATAAATGGTGATGACAGTGTGTCCTTCAGCAGCAAAGAAAGATGGGGTGGCAGATCTGCTGGTGTCCTGCCCTGCCTGGCTAGGACTGCTATACCCCACAGCAGTCCTTTCCGTGCACATCTTCCCCAACCCAAAGCTTCCCATCTGTTCCTACAGCAGAGGTGCTCTGTCTTCATTGCCAGAAAACACTCTGGAAGCTTTGGGATTTGTCCTGCTGTTACTGCCCTGTGGGGACACACTGGCATCTGGGGATCAGTGCTATGGCAATTTCACTGCTTCCACCTGTAAACCTGCCCAGGGGTCTAAATATCTTGTACTGTACATAACAGAGAGTAAAACCCATTGCAAATTCACTGTGCTGGGCTTGTCCCACTGTGGATTTAAAATATAAGCAGACGGAGAAAACCTCCATATTTACTTCTAATTACTTCTCACGTTGTTGAAACACTCCATTGAAAGATAAATTAGAAGAGATAGTGACAAACATGAGATTTTAGATTTAGAGCCTCCCCGGTCACCATAACTGTATGACAACCTTTCCTGTCTGCCTCAGCATTTAATCATTATCACCTCCTGAGGTAGCTAGCTGTTCTATGACCCCATGGTTAAGAAATTGCAACAGTAAGAAGACACACGCCTTTGAAATGTTGCCTACACCGGGCAGTGTGCTATGCTGTTGTACTAGGATTTCTCACAAGCTCTATGTCTTTACTTCATTCGACAGCACTATGTCTCTAGAGTTTCCTTAGAATTAAACAGGCCAAAAAAATAGCGTGAGAGAGTTGTTGCATACTCAAGATACCTCAAAAAAGGAAGTTCATGCCCTTTCTTCTGGAATTTCCACTTGGCATTGCTTCTTGACTAGATGAAGCCCCAAGTAAGCCACTTGGACAAAGTCAACAGGAGTTCAACATTTTCTCCTATCTTGTCAAAATACCTTTCTACTTCATCTGTTGTCAGGTGCAGAGTTTACATAATCTGAAGTAGTTCTGAACCTCTTCTTGGAGGTGATTCATGGGCTAAGCCTGACATCATAAACTAAGTGAAGCTTTTCAAAAGCCTCCCCATATAAATTCTACCCTGGTGGAATGAAACCAGATCTGAGCAGTCTGGTAGGATCCCAGCATTTCACAAAAGAATGAGAAGTGAGCTGATGAGCCTCCCTTTTAGGAGTATAAATAATACACCGTTGAAATAGCAGTTAATATTGAGAACAGCTGAATGTGGACACCCCAGCCTCTCCCAACCCAACCACCTCCAAGCTTTGTAATGCAGGGAAATATCAAACCTCTCAGCTGTTGAGAGTCAGTGCTCATAGCTTGGTATTAATACTCATCCACTCCAGGCCTGGCTATTCAAAACAGCCTGGCCTCAGAGATCCACTTTTCCTGTGTGATGGTTGTACATAGGGTGAGCTTAATCTGTCTTTTGCTCTTCCAGATCCAGACCTATTTCCTGACTCTGCATAAGGATGTATGTACATAAGTATGAAGACTACAATACATGGCAGTACAGATTTCCAGACCACTGAAGGCTTAAGCCCAGACCAAGAAACTTTCAGCATCATCACTTAGCCAGAACTGGGGACGCAGGACACCTGTATTTTCTGGAAGGCACAGCCAGATGATAACACAGGAGGCAATTTAATGATAATATTTTCCTCACTTCTACCCAGCTCCTCAGGGGTTCAACAACAGCTATGGAAGATAGTATTTTTTCTTAGAATTAATTCAGCAGTAAAGTGGGTTAACTGACACAGAGGCTTCTGATCACCACCAGGTGTTTTCAAAGTACCTAAATAGCAGTGTGCCTCTGCTTTTTTAAAAACTGGTTTGCATTCATGAGGAACAGGAAAGGGAGGAATCATTTGACCAGCGTCAGATTTGTGTGATAAAAATGATTGATAACAAATTTTGTTTGTACATCCCCCTATCCAGAAAACTGGTCCTTGTGACCCATGTCTTCTCAGTAGCTTGGGTTTGGTTTTGTTTTGTTTTGTTTGTTTGTCTGTTTTAACCCTAGAAAAATGTGGTATGTAAGGTTTGAATCTTTGCTAATGGAACACCTCCTCACAGGCTTATGGTCAATGCAGAAGTACTGGTAGTGGTTTAAATTCTTGTTCAGATATCTACTGCTTCTTCCCCCTGCCCTTTAGCTGGTTGTTTCATTTTAGCATGACCACCGATCCCATTATTTCTCATGGCAGGTTTTGCCTACCTTACTGAGATCACATCTCAGGCAATGCTTCCCTTCATGAGTTTTGTACTACAAAGGACATGCAAGGGTTGACATGGGAGGGTATGCTGAATTTCCTACTTGTACAAAAAAAATAAAGTTCTCCTTGAATGCAATGGGAGTGAACCATGTCCCAGGGATTAAAATTTGCTACAGCTTTTTGTAATACTGTGAAGGGACCCCAGCTTTGCAGATACTCAAGGCATTAATGCAATGAATAACACTGCAGTAGGGGCATCACTTCTGATTAAGTGACACACTGCCCAAAATATGTGTGGTATCAGAGTAATTACATGGCAAAGAGTACCCCTCCAACAGCTAGTGCTAAGCAGCTCAACCTGTCTCAGGATGTGTCTTTCAACACTCCCCTCCCTTGCCTTCCAGCCAGGAGATGAAGAAGGCCTGTGCTAATTACAGGAGTTCCTCTAAGCATTACTAGCAATGGCATTTTCTTTGCATTAGGCTCCCCTTCATTCAGTACTGAAAACATCCTCACTCTGGATTACCAGATGACCTGACAAACCTGTGCCAGCACTAAATGCTCTTAAATAGCAAATATCACCCTTGTGGAGATAGCAATGCCCTTGACTTACTGAGATCATAAATGAAAATGCTGTCCCATTATCTTGCTTTGGAAGAAGCTTGTTCTTATTCTCCACTCATTAACTGTTGTCAACATACCTAATGTTAAAGCCTTGTGGTTTAACACAGCAATTTTAATATTGATTCAACAAATGTCAGCTGGGATGGGATCTTTATCTAATTCATCTATTTGCCTGTCTTATCCATCTGTCTATAAATCTACTTTGCCACGCAGACATTTCATTCCAACACGGTCTTAATGCATACTATGGGAACAGCCTTTGCTGATTCAAGCAGAGAATTTCAAATTCAAAAGATTTCAAAAGGGGTTGCAGCTAACAGGGCAAATTGTAGACAACAACAAAAGATCACAGATGAACCAATACCAAAATAAAAAAACCACTGTTTTAAAATCTCAACAGCAATGTGGCTGTGAATCATTCTAGGTTTGCCTGTTAAAACAACCTTGCATGTATTTCCTTCCAAATTCTTGCAGTTTTTAATATGTTATGAATGTAGTGACAACAGTAAGAAATGAGAATAGGGCATACAGTGGCATATTCCAGATTAGAGTTCTCCATTGTTTTGTTTACTTAATAGCCCATTACACAGACTGAAAAGTAAATTTTCAAAGCCATAGATTTATTTAGCAAATCACTATAGATTCAAAAGGCAGATATAGAATAAATTCCTAACCATCATTCTTCAAATATTATGACAAAATATTTTAATTTAAAAAGTTTTACTGGGAGCTGGCCAGAAAATACTTGAAAGAGTTAATAAACAAAATTATATCATTAGCCTATTTAATATTAACTTTCATATAAGAGTGAAACTATTTTAAAAGATGAGAATGTTATCTATTCCTCCTTTCTGGGATTAAATTTATTAGGTTATTATTGAAACATCAAAATAGAAAATAACACATTAAAATCAGTTCTGCAATAAAGAAAATCAGCTCAGATACATCCCTTTCATTGCACATAAAACTGTCATAGTTTAACCCCAAAATATACCATACATCTTTGCACATACAGCATCTCCAGCATTTGTAGATAGAAAAAGGAGCAAAATGTGCCTGTTATTCTACAGGCTTTAATTAGCTCAGATGAACAGTACATCCACAGGATCATTTTAAACACACAGGAGCAGTAGGTTTCTGAAAGAAGCAAACTAAGGATGACATTTGGATGAAGTCTGATGAGAATTCTCTAGGAGCTGAATAGACTCAAGAAAGTTCATCTAGCTTGTTCTGCTTCCTGCAGTTCTTACACTCATGCTGATACTAATTAATTCCCTTTGGTAGTCAAAAAGCAAATGAGAAAAGACACTGAGGTATACTTTACAAAGTCTAATTCTGGAAGGTGTTCTTAAAAAGTACCTTAAAAAGTTAATCCTTACTGAATCCAGAATGGCTTTGAGCACATAGTGCACAGCAGAGGCCATGCCAGCTGCAGAGGTGGGTTTGGATGCCATTGGCGCAGCAGCTGGGGCTCACAGAAGAGGCTGGGTCAGCTGGCTGTGGTAAGCCCCCATGGCTGGCTGCTGGGATAACTGGATACCAGCTTACAGCTTGTTCCTGTGCGCCTGCCTGGAAGCTCGAACACGTCAGCTGTGTAAGGTGGTCAACTCTGTGTCCATGCCCTGCCTCCCTTGGACTGTGTGGGGGTGAGCACTGAGGAGAGGCTCTCAAGCATATTCCACATTCACTGTAAGCCAAACCCCTTCTCCATCTGCATTACTATGCACTGTCCTCTTTTGTAACAGTCCTTATGCTCAGCCAAAATGGCAGCAGCCACAAGAAAGAGAAAAAGGAAGGAGGGTGCTGAAGAGTAGTCACCCTCCCTGCTGTTCCTGGACTGAATAACTAATATTCTTTTTATTTCTATCACACTGCCTGTTAGCAGCACAGATGGTAAAAAATACCCCTGAATGCGAAGGAGTGCAAAATAAAGATATAACCATGTGGAACCTAGACAGGCTGACTGTGTGGGGTAAGCAAACAGAGTACATTTGAATACAGCTAAATGGCAAATCATCCATTGAAGAAGACAAAGCATTGTGAATACTTGCAGAATAAGGGAACTTGTCCCAGCTAGCAAATTGTGAGCTCTCCATGGGACATGGGGGCCACAACAGCTAAAGGATGTCATGAAAATGGGCCTGCATCCAGTGGTGAAGACGTTGCCATGTCTGTCTCTGACATCAGTGCAAATTCCAAAGTGCTCTAACGGTTTCTGATGCCCAGTTCAAAAAGATTTCAAAAAGAGTGCTGATGAATTAGAGGCAGAGCAGAGCTAGAAATAATTAACAGATCAGAAAATGACTTCTAGTAAAGAACTGCAGGAATTCTGCCTCTGTGGAAACTTTGAAATTGAGAGGGCTACTTTTCCAACTGGTATGCTCCAACATAAGCTGAAACAAATTAAGCATTTCTGGCCTAAGTTTTAGAAAATTTGGGCTGGATGGTCACAGCATCTCTTCTGGGTTTTGAGCCCTGAGACACTTGCTTCCGCCCGGTCCACTTGTCAAGAAACTGCACTTGATCTACATGCACCAGACCTGCATTTCAGCCGTATGACTGGTCTTGGTCCTGGAAGTAGGTAACTCAAGGGATTTGGACTGCAAATATGGAAAGAATCAAAAGGTTTTAGTGCCAGAAATCAGATATGGCTATTATCTGTAGAAACATGGAACTTGTTTGCTAATAAGCTCATTAATCCATAGCTCTCTGAAGATCTTGCCTTTGAAGTTAGATAAAAGCTTTTCTCTGGGGAGCCTTTCTCTTCCCTTACTTGGCTGCTTTTCTTCCCCAGGAGCAAAGAAGCAGCTTCTGCAGAGCTTGGCGTTTGTTGAATAGGGCAGCCAGGGCATTCCCTTGACATCCAGTGGTGGTAACAAGTGATAATTTCTGAATTTAGCCTCTGAAAGATTTTGCTTAGAGGAATTGGCTGCTGAGCGAGCCTGTTCTATGTCTGGAGGGGAGCTTGAATCACCTCTGTAAGATGGCACTCATGCCCTTGATCCTAACCCAGACACTTGTTGGGGGTCACAGGGTGGTGTCATGGGGCCCTGGGAGCAGGTGGCAGAAAAATAAAGGCATGTGCATTATGGGCACCGCCATTCATCTCTCCTGCTTCTAGCCTTTAAGTGGAATCCATATGAATATTTCCACTTCTTTCATCAAGATTCATTTTTACATGTTGCTGGTTCATGCTGCTGCTTTTTCATTGTGTGTTTTTTGTGTCATCCTCCAGAGGATCTCTGGAGGCCAAAGTAAGGCATGTTAGCTGGGGTTCAGTAGTGGGAGTGAGACCACAGTCTGTGGGACCCCACACGGAAAGGGCAGAGCTGCCAAAGGTCTATATACTGAGACAAAGAAACTAACCCATGGTTTTTTGGGCAAACCTGGAATGGTGGCTTCACTACTCCCCAACAATAAACTCAGGTTTCCCTAAACAGGAGTTTTCTGGGTCTGGATTTGGGATGTGGGAAGGAAAATATTTGCAGTGCTTTAATGGGGAAGAGATTATCAGTGAAAATCTGATCTTTGGGACAGAGGTGAGACTGGGACACAGTGAGAAGAGAGAACCTCAATTTCATTTATGCATTAGAGTGGCAGGTACATATTCCCTGTAGCTGTTACACAACCGTATTACTTACACCCTTTTTTCCAGGTCCTCAGCATATGGGAAAAACATTTTTCTTTTTTTAAAAACAGATGAAGGCTGCTGGTCACCACAGCTCAGTTGAGAGTCAGTTCACTATTTGGAATATACATGGACTTGGTAAAATATATTCCTCTTATGAACTGGCTAATCTTTTGAAACTTAAGTTTCCTGAGTTTCTTGTATCATCTTCAAAGAAAAGCAGTTGATGCTTTTAGCTTCTGTCTTAACAATCATGCTCGAGAAGTCAGATAACTCAGAAAACAGGAAATTAAATGAATTACTAAAAAATCCTGCAGATGATTCTAATTTTGCTTCTAGAGCTAATAAAGATAATATGTTTTTATACAAAAACTACAGAATAGCTATATTGCTATAAATTTTTTGCACATAATTTATATGTTTGCACTCTACTTAGTGTTAGAGCCATTTTCTGTAACCTTTATTCCTGATTATTTCTGTAACCTTTATTTATTCAAGTAAAAGAAAATGGGTATCTTTCATGTAAGGTCTTTGGAATGTATGTGTCACAAGGATTCCATCATGGCACTTTTTGGAAGCTCAGCAGCTTATCAATGAGATCCTTTGAGCCCAGTGTTTAAGAAATATTATTCTTCAGCAGAATCAGGAGTTTTTAAATAAAGACAGGCCCAGTTGTGATTCCCAAAAGATTAAGGCAGGGAACCAAAAGGATGGATTTTCTTAAAAAATGAAGAAAACTCTGCTAACAGACTGAAAGTATTGCCACTGTCTGTTCCATGCCAACATTCCTGCTTGCTGAAAATGACCAGCATGCCTCTGCTGTGCTGGAGACAGCAGATGGCACAGCGCACCTTCCCTCAAGGGGCTGCTGGGCCATGTATGCGGAATGTGTTTTGATGCCCTCATCCCAAGCAGGTCTCACTTCAAAGGCAGTCAAAGGCTTCATACTCTGGCTGAAGCTTCAGCAGAGAAGCCAGTTTTGTGTGTACACAGCAAATGAATCGACCTAAGTGTGGCTTCCTACTAGTACACTCCTCCAAATTAATTGTTGTTTTTCTTCGAAGAGACCATCCTCCTCCAGGCATAATACCTCCACAAGTATCAGGAATGTATGGCTTTCTAAAGAATCTAAAATGTTAGTATTTTGTGAAAACAAGTGCTGGTGAGATGCACAGAGTGGCATTGTATTGGCATTAGTGTGTGACATGGGACTACATTTAGTGAGAAAACCTGCCATATGGTATCCTTTGAAAATCTCCACCCACAAGCTATCCTAATACCTGCTGGCAGGTGCAGATATTTATAACAGGAATGTGACAATTCTAATGTAAAGTGGAAACATGAATGTGAAAGCAGGGGAAGAAGGAAAACAGAGCAAGGTTTAGAAGAATGGCCTATGCTCATAGGATTTGAGTGGAAGCAATGAAATTGATCAACACAGAGGAATACCATGTTTATAAAAAGGTCAGACAGCCTGTGCTCTGATGGGGCCATGCTCTTGTGCAAGGAGGGTGGTAACAAGAAATACAGCCTGGTGCATGAGGCTGTGCTTCTTCCAGCTCTCCTAACAGCACAACAGGCCATAGTGACACAAATGCCCAAAACTGGGAAAGAAAACAGTCAGGAAACCTGACTGTATGTCTTCCTGCTTTGGAATATGTGCTTGTGAGAATGTCAGTGGGTAGAAACAACTTACACAGAGATTTGCAGGATGAAATCCCACTCCTCTCACACGGTCTTTTGCTTAGTCTTCCTACACTCATTTCCTACACAGACAGTAAATAACACTGTAATTTACAACTGGGAACTTCACCTAAAGGAGCCCACTCCTGAAGCTTTATTGAGAGGTACTTGTCTTTGTCAACATTAGATCTCAAAAAGAAATAACTGACAGCCAATAATACCCAGAGGCCATGGGAGCTAGTGTCACCTCCAAGACATTTTGATTGTTTGTTTCTAGAGAAGGATAACAGAAGGTGGGTTTAAAAAAAAAACACATTTGCACTTTCAAAATGTCATTAGTCAAATGGCTGTCTAGACCTGTAACTCCAAACATGTAAACCAAAGCCCATTTGGGAGTTCAGAGCACGCACTTCTTTTTTCACCTTGTAGGAAATTATCAGAAGCAGTCAGAAAGAAAACTCCCTGCTGTTCCTGACCTAGAAAGAATGCTGGGGCTGAAACGCTATTGCCAAAGGTTCCAACACAAATAGCCAGGGTGGAAAAGTCAACACCCCAGCATGGAGGGATGGAAAGGAGAACAGGATGGGATAGGTTGCTGCAATAGCAAAGAAAAGATTCAGCAGTACAGAGTTCTGTTCCAGTGATTAATGGAAACTGCTTCTGAATGAAGTGAGAATAAAAAAAAATGCCAGAAATCAAAATTTCTGCTTTCTATGCCTTACGCTGAGCTCAAAGTTACATAAACAGAGGGAATACTTATAAAGAAATGGGAACAGTATCCATACTTCAGAAAAGTAAACAGAAATGTCTTTTCTTATGTGAGGCAGGTAGTCTAAAGTGGACAAATAGCAGTAAGGGTGGTGAGGAGCTCCCCCTGGGATCTTACTCTCCCAGTCCTGAAGTAAATGCAGAGCAAGTGCTCTGAATGTGGGAGCAGAAGAGACACAGCTGTGACAAGAGTCCAAAAAGGATGAGGTCTATCAGATCACAAAAAAAATCAGGAGTAACCTCACTGGAAGACAGAATAGATCACAGCAGAGGAAATTGGTCCCAAGCAAAGGTGATCAGTGTGAATCAATACTGAACTGCAGAACTCCTCAGGAGAGGTGGCATCTGTAGCTTGGTATCTGCAATACCCTTTTATGTAAAAAATAAATCTTCTGTCCACTGGCTTATACCGGAAACTTTCCCAAGGAAGCATATCAGCCCATGACTGGAATGGCTTGAAGTCACTTTCCTCAGTGTCTGAAGTGGCACAAATTTCACCTAAGATGATTCAAAACTATTGACAAGCTGCAAAGCCAAGACACATACTAGGTCGTATGAAGTCTGTACAAATTTAACAAGGACCAGTGAAACAGAATAAAGATATTTTATCACCCCTTTGACATGAATCTTACTTGTATACAGTATCGAAGTGTCACAGGGGCTTCAGAAACTGTGCAAAGGAGTGTGATTCTCTAACACCAAGAAGGCATTGGACTGCTGTATATATGGCATTTAGGTAAGAGAAAAATCACATCTATGATAAGTCTAGTACAGCTTAACACACAGCTAGGCTGTACTAGAATTATGTAAAAAATGCACATCAGAAAAGTCAGATACTATTTTTAGAACCTATATCTAATATATAAAGGAAAGTACACATCCAAAAAGGGTCAAACCTGAAACATCATAGCTGAAAGTGTATAAGGACAGGTGCATTCCCCCATGCAATACACTTACAGAGGAATATCATGTCTAACTTGATCTCAGACAGCTCCTTGAAGGGAGACCTAGAAACACCTGATCATGTACTGCAAGCTGTATGTGATGTAATGTCCAAGCCCACTGCCATTGCTGCAGACATCAGCAGTTTTGGAGTTGCTGGATGCAATACAAGTTATGCAGATGTGAAACCTGCAGTGTATTTCTCAGCTGGCTATCAGACACCAAAGCTTAAGCAAATAATATTTAACAAACAGTCAACATCTTCATTGACTCAACAGGTCACCTTGCAGCCTGAACAGACAGGAGCTATACTTCTCTCATAGTATTTTCTGCTAATCTATAAGCAAATGAGCTGTCAGAGAGAGCAATGCATGCCAATATTAAAAGAAAAAATCAACAATTCAGAAACCCCATCTTGTTTACCAAAATTATTCCTCTATGCCAGACAGCATTACAAGGTCAGGTCAGTATCTATGTGTTGAAATTATCAGGCTGTTGCAGTACACAGTTTTAGCGGTAAGTGTCATCCTGCCATTGGTAGCTCTCTTTAAAGCATGTGAGGTTAAAAGACACCAAATCTACAAAGATTTGGTTAAGGTAACTTTTAACTATCAGACAGCAGAATATGATCTACCCAGACTTCAACAAATTCTGATGAAAAACTGGAACATCATAAAATGCAGGCAGCAGTGATTGAGAGCAGCTTTTAGGGAACATACCTAGATGAAACGCTAAGAATGCAATGTGAAAGATGAATTTTCTGAAAAAAATGCTTTCTCTAAAACCTGTCCCCTTCAATTATCATCTTGAAATTCCTAAGTAAAAACTCAGTGTAGACAAGAGATTTATGGTCTGAGTTTTTACACAGGAATTTCAAGATGATAATTTCAAGATGATAATCTGTTCTTAGCAACAGCAGCATCATTGAGTAGTAAGTACTAACAGGAAGGAAGGTCTGGAGCTCATCTGGTCCTTCACCTTGCCCTCCTGAGAGCTCTAAGAATACTAACAGTTCTCTTCTCAGAACCTACCAATTATCTTTTCTTAATGGTGTTTGAACTTCTGTCAATAGTTAAGTATCAGAGTCCCCAGGACTGGAATTTTAGAGATATGTCTGAACTCAGTAATTTTTGGGTTGATAAGACTATATATTTTTCATGCCATAACATCTTCCAAGCCCCTGCTTGGAAGAGCATTGTCACTGAAATATCTAGAAAATTCTGTAGGATTAAAATCTCTGGTGTTTTTCAAGCAGTACAGAGTCTAATAGGAACAGAGTGAATCTTCACCTGATTCCAAACACAACTGAACATAACTCATCAACAGCATTATGACCTTAGTGCAGGGAGGAGTCTGAGAAGACTTTCAGGGACTATAATGAGACACCTTCAGAATTTCATAGATGAAAGAAAAAATAGTGGTGAAAATTCTTCTGTGTGCTACATAATTAAATATCAATGATGGGTGAAGCTGGTGACTTGCAGGTACCATAACAGCATTTTAAATTAGCAGATCCTATTAAAGGCTGCATACTGTCCTCAGAAGTCTCAGCATGTGACCAGACAAAGAAAGTGGCTTTACTGCTATGGCAGAGGGCATTCCCTAGCCACGGAGCAGGGCTCTGCTTGGGGCACATGTTGTTGTACTAGTGGGCACAGATGCCAGTCTCCAGTCTCTGTACCCTCACCCTTGAAACAGTGTTCCTCAACCCACAGATACCAATACCTCCTCTGACCAAGACCCTTTCTCTGCAGCAGAACCCTTAGGGCTTTTCCTGTCTTAGCTACCAGGCCACAGCCTGTGCCCATTTCTACAGCCTCTATCGAGGTTCACGTTCGGCTGAATGAGATATCTGTTGAGAGGTGAGTGCTGACTCAAGGGAACTCGCAGAACGGTGTTTTGACAACCTGTCCAGGAACTATCTTGCTTAAGAGATAGGGTACCAATGCCACGTGTCCAGAATCATCATTATCTTTGTTTGGGTTGTTATGAGTCAGTTCGCATCTCTGTGATGTAGAACAGCATTTGGGTTAAAATTGTTTAAAGTTAAAAATATTTATGTGCTATGACAGGAACTAGATCTCTAGTGGTGGTTTTTAAAGGTAACAGATATTCTAACATCCCCAAAATGAAGACTCATGACAACTGGAAAAAATCAAAGTAGAATTAACTGCACCCATGGTTTGCAATAAAATCCCACTGTGGATATCAGACATCTGCAATCATTGTCAAAAAGTAGGACATATTATGGCTAAACTCCTCAGGAAATTCCAGAGCACAATCTTGGTAACCTCTCAGTTGTTCCACTAGTTGCCAATCAAAAAGACCTAGGGATCTGAGAATATCCAGATATGAAATTGCAGTTTCTATTGCTTTAAGCCTGAAAGGTGATACATGTTTTTCTAGCATCTTGTAGTAGCTGGAATTCTCACTGGTGATCTTTCTGGCAGAGCCTTTTTTGGTACATGCTTTATTTGCTGAAATACTGCCAAAATGAACTTTCAGCTGTATAAATGTGATGATGGCAGAACCCGATCTCCTGACAAATTTCTGAATGTTTTTATTATAGAATCTCCTGACCATTCTGATTATTTTTCATGTCTAGTACAAAAGCTGTATATAGAATGCAATAAATGCAAAAAAATTCCTTCTCACTTATTTTTCTGATCATATCACAGAACGGGTAATGTTGGAAGGGACTACAGTGGGTCCTGTGGTCCAACCTCCCTGCTCCAGCAGGGTCATCCCAGAGCACATTTCATAGGATTGTGTTCAGACAGTCCTCCCCTACAATGAGAACTCTCTGCACACCCTCCCTGGGCAATCTGTTCCTGTGCATGGTCCCCTGCACATTAAAGAAGTTCTTTCTCATGCCCAGGTAGAACTTCCTGTGCATCAGTTTCTGCCCATTATGTCTTGTTCTGTTGCTCAGCACCACTGAGAAGAGCCCAGTCTACCTTCTTGGCACTTTCCCTTCAGATACTTGTGCACATTGATGATGTCCCCTCTCAGTTCTGTCTCCTTGAGGCTGAACAGGCCCAGCTCCCTCAGCCTTTCCTCATGAGGGAGATGCTCCAGACCCCTCATCATCTCTGTAGCCTTCACTGGACTCACTCCAGGAGCTCCACGTCTCTCTTGTCCTGAGGAGCAAAGAACTGGACACAACACCCCAGGTGAGGCCTCACCAGGGATGAGTACAGGGGCAGGATCACCATCCATGACCTGCTGACAATGCTCTTCCTAATGGGACCCCCCAAGGTCCCATTGTCCTTCTTGGCCACCTGGACAAGCTGCTGGCTCATGGACAGCTTGATGTCCATCCACCAGGACCCCCAGGTCCTTCTCTTCCATGCTGGTCTCCAGCAGATCAGTCCCAGCCTGTGTTGGTGCCTGGGATTGTTCCTTCCCAGGAGCATGACCCTGCATTTGCCTTTGCTGAATATCAGATGGTTCTTCTCTGCCCATCTCTCCACCCTGCTGAGGTCCTTCTGAAGGGCTGCACAGCACTCCGGGGTGTTGGCCATTCCTCCCAGCTCTGTGTTCTCAGTCTGAGAATTCGTTGAGGAGGCACATTCCACCTTTTACAAGTCAAGGATGAACAAGTTAAACAGTTCTGGGCCCAGTATTGAACCTTGGGGGATACTGCCAGTGACAGGCTTCCAAACAGACACTGTGCCACTATTTATAACCCTCTGGGATCTGCCATTCAGCCACTTCTCAATTCACCTCATTTTTCTACTCGTTCTCTCCACTCTTCCTGAGTTTGCCTAAGAGGCTTTGTGAGACACAGTATCAAAAGCCTCACTTTTGAAGTTGAAGTAGGCACTATCCACTCTTCTCCCCTCACCTATCCAGGAAAAACCTCTGCGGGTCTAGAAAATATCAATTGTCAGAAATGTCCTGTTTCCCTATCCTTACATTTATCCTTAACAATAAGTTCAAACTATCTCAAAGCAAAATTTGCTATTGAAGACAAAATAAATTTATCTTTTAGGCCTAAAGTAACTCTATCCTACTCTATTTGCCCCGACATATAGTTTTCTAATACTTTCTCTCCCTCTCTTTCTGATGGCTTATAAATGTCATTGATTTCTCCCATAAACATAGTTAGCACGCCAGCATATGACATTTTTAAGGTGTATGACCAGATGGGATCCAATATGGTAAGAAGCAAGGGACAAAGGCAGGGAATTCAATCAGAAATTGGTTGGTGATTCAGGGAAGGGAATACTCCCACAAGGACCAAACTGAGAGATGGCACAGGGCTTGAGTTTCTTGTAGCATTCCTAAAGAGAAAGGCTTGGTCAAAAATGCTCTCAAAAAGTGGAATATAAAAGGTTGAAATCTAGGCACCAAATATATCTATGTCCATCCTAAATGGAAAACAAATACAAAATTCTAGAATACTACTACTAGAATATTCTCAGCTCTAATACAAATACTAGATCTGTATTAGTCATAACTAGATAATAGTCTTGCCTGGTGCTGTTTCTGTGGTACAGAGGTTAGAACGAACTTCTGGTTTTTAGGCTCAAGTTTTCCCTGACCATGCTCAGGAAACAGCTTCCCAGAAGACACAGAGATATAAGAGGCAATCAGGTGAGGAAGTGGTCATAATTTTACGTATTTGTCTCCACTAGTCTGGTGTCTGTAGCAAAGGTGATGCTAGATTGTAGCTTACTTCTGGTTTTGGAAAGGGAAACCAAAATTCTCCTTTCTATTCATTGCAAATTATGGCCAGAGTATCTTCTTATTGTGGATGCTGAAACAGAGTTTAAAATCATAAAATAAATGGATAATAGCTAGAAACTGACTCAGCAGAGAGAGTCTGCATTATCCCATTTCTCTCTTCCTGCTTTTTCCTGGTTTTGGTGGATGTGACAGAGTAAGGGCATACAACAGCAGGATCCAAGGTAGAAAGGGGTTTTCAACAGGAGATCATCTTTCTTGGGCAAGAAAGAGGGAAAGGATCACAAAGAGGATGTATTTTTGCGTTAGTAGGAAAAAATAAGTGAGGAAGCACCCTCCATTTCCTGTGTGCAAGGAGAGGCTCATAGTCATAGGAGACCTGTGGCTCATGCTTTGTCATATGATAGGGGCAAAAAGATGAGCAGTTACAGGTTTTAGCAGGGGTTGTAGATAACAGCAGCACGAGGAGTTAGATAAAGCAGAATACTCACAAGCAGATCAGACTAACCATTTTAGGTAAAACATGTTTTCTGTGACACTCCCACTTCCTCACTAATCCTTAGCCAGACAGTTTCTCCATCTTTGTTCCCTGCAGAGTCTTCTCTGATGACCACACTTAGAAGAACCTTTTTTCCTCCATCCTTGTTGAGCAATTCACCTCTTGGTACGTGATACAGAAACACTGATACATGCACATTGGTCTCCAAAAGCAACAGCAAGCCACACACTGTGCTGCTATGCACATGCAGACAATTATCCAGTCACATAGTTTAGTTAGATCATCCAGTATAGTTTAACCATCATCATTTGACTTTGAAGACTGCTCTGCTGGGAAGGGGATATTCCACATTCTCTCAAACTAGTTATTCAAATGTTTTCATATGAATGCTTTTCATACAAATGCTACAAACCTAGCAACTATGAGGCAGATGTTTGAGGCTGATACATCCCCATGCTGCTACAAAGGATCCACCTTCTCTTCCCAGTGTGAGTTCCTAGCTCTCAGCGACCTTTACTATGTATTATGAAGGTAATTTTGCAATAAGAGAAAACACTTTGTCGTTTTCTGCAAGCCCTGGATTATGAACATCAGATTTCTCCACTAATATACAGACCTCTAGACTGATGGGTCATAGGAGCCTGAGCTGTTCCTGTTGCAATTACTGGCTTCCAAGAAAAAAATTAAGAGTTCTTTTCTGCAATGTCTCAGTAATGAAGAGCACAAGAAAATACATGGTAAACACATTATTCATGTGGAGAATCAGCTCTTTTGCAGTTCTGGGAAAAGAAATTCTTCTAATTTTGATGTTGGAGTCTGCAGACAATCACTCCAACACTGTTCCTTTTATCATCATAATAATATGTTTTTCTTTCCTAGTGCTTATTTTCCTCCCTGGTAGATATGACGCATTATGCTCTTGGGTTCCTTTAAGAGCTCTTTTTTCTCTCTCTCAGTGGTGGTTTCTAAAACCATTTTTATCTAGTCCTCACTTCACTGCTTAAACATTTGTTATGTTCTAGCATTCCAATTATTTTAATTGAAAGCTTAGCCAATTCAATAAAGTCAGTTTGCTCCCTGTTTAAACTGATGATGTGGCAGGATTAGACTCTGATCCAGGCTGCTATGGGGTAGCTGGCTTATCTTGGCAGGAGAGCTGGAACTTGGTGTTAAACCCCTGTAAGAAGAAACTTTTTAAACCCATGCAGATTCCTCACAGCACTTTCTGCTTCAAACATGCCCCTTCCCACTGGAAAGGAAAACAGTGCAGAAAGATGGTGGTGCTCATAACCAATGTGACTAGGGCAGGATCTTCTTGGAGAAGTAGCTTCTGCTTCCATTGATTGGCATAAAAATGAAACTGTGAGTGTGCCCTGGCTGATACAGGATGAAGACTTTCCCCATTTATCATACATAACAGGTATAAAATATCCAGGGTTTAGTGCTTCTGCAGTCATAGCCAGTGCTTAATGGACAAGACAGGAGCTTTTCTGCCTGTCTCAGGCTAGAGAAAATCCAGAAAGCTGTCATCTAAGGAAGCAGAGGCTCCAGAAACCTTCAGCACCATCAGG
The DNA here is from genome assembly GCF_001522545.3 of Parus major. Taxonomy (NCBI): domain Eukaryota; kingdom Metazoa; phylum Chordata; class Aves; order Passeriformes; family Paridae; genus Parus; species Parus major. The sequence continues at coordinate 21,790,603 of NC_031799.1, forward strand.
AATGAGAGGTAACCAGAACACCAGAAGCTGCTGTCTTAACACCATTAAGCACTGTCCCATTAAGCAATATCCTTTGCTAGAAATAGCACCAATTTCAAGCATTTGCTTTTGGGAAGTATTTCAGCTAGAAATTTCAATTTTCCCAATTTAGTGAGGAAAACAGGCTGTTAAAAAGTGCCTGGTCTGTGCAACACTGAAGTGAAGAAGAAGTGGAATTGGTGTGACTTAGATGGAGAAAAACAAATAAAGAAATAGTACACCAGAAAGTTAAGTTTTGTTTTTTTTTCAAGAAACAAAACAGCCTCCCCCCTACCAAAACAACAACAACAACAAAACCCACACAAACAATCCCAAACAAAACCCCAACCAACAAAAGAAGCCCACAAACTGTTTCTCCCTTACAGGAGTGTTGTGAAAGAGACTTACAGATAAAGGGCCAGATGTATATTGCACCAGTTCAAAGGGAGGAACAGTTTGCTCCTCCACTGTGCTACCATTTCAGCCAGTGTCCTGTTGGAATTCTCAGTGATTGATATGAGGTGATTCATTAAGTACAACAGTTTGCAGAAAACTCAGCATCTGCAAAAGTAAGGTTATTCAAAAGATAATGCACTTCAGCTCCAGATGCAATCCCTGTCTGAGGTTGTTGTCAGGAGGTATCCAAGGCAGGGAAGCTGTACTGAGATTTTTCAAATGCCGTGATGCTCAAGCCTGGATCTGATCCCCAGAGCACCCACTGTTATCACTTGAAGGCTTAGTTCAGTTCTCTGTTTTTTGTTTACTCAGCTCTTCGGAACTGTCTGATATCCTAAGACTCTAACTGAGTGAATAAAGTGAAGGAAAATATTTTTTCTTCAAGTATTCTCATGAAACTTTAGCTGATTTCTAAACTCCAGTGTGGTATTGGATAGCTAGAACACTCAGTACACAGCCTAAGCTATCCAGCATACTGATGTAGTCTGTAGTAGGAGTATCTGAGTTTGAGAAGTGTTTGACAACATTCTCAGGAACAGGATGTAATTCTTGGAGTGTCCTGCATAGGGGCAGGAGTTGGACTTGATGATCCTGTTGAGTCCTTTCCAACTCAGTATATGCTATGATCCTATGATCTCTCTTTTTCTCCAGCTGAGTTTCCAAATGATCAAACATCCTGCACATAGTGGATTCAAATTCCTAGAATCAATCCTCTGTTTCCCAGAGGATATGAAACATTACCTTAGGTCATAAGACACACTCCCTGTATAAGGTACTTCATCCCACAGAACACAGTTAAAACCCATCACAAACCTGACATCTTTGGACTTGGTCTCTTCCAGATGGAGGCTGCTAATAGACAAGAGATTATCTCAATATATTACTTTGTTAACTTGGCTGTGCCTTAGTTTCCTATGTATTTTTTATGTTGGTTTTTTTTTCTTGAAGAGTGTTTTTTCTTTCTACTCAGTCTTTTTGAGGTCTCCACCTGCTTTTATCTTGATGTGCTTCTTTCTTGGTTAGCTGTACTGTCCCAGCTCTCCAATCTCCAATATCCAAATGGAGATATTCCATTTTGAATAAAAAATTAATATTTTCAGGAAGCAATTTTTTTTTGCTTTCTGGGCAGAATATAAAAAAATATATTTTTTCTCCCCCAAAAGAAAACCCCCATAAGAGTCCAGATCCACATCTGTCAAGCATATACATACAGAATCATGCCACTGAACAGTGAGTTGTTGAAAAAACTTGCTATTAAAATTTTCTTAGTACATTAAGGTATTAGCTGATATAAAAAGCTTTTCACCCAACCTGGACACAATTGATTACACCATCAGTAAAAACAAACATAATTTTTCCAGTCAAACATAATGAGGTAAGGCAAATCCATTCATTTCCTCTTAATAAGGATCCCAAATTGTTTTGCAAGTATTTTTTTTCTTAAATCCTATCAGTGCAAATAGGCAGAAACCAATTAGGATTTTATTAGTGTGTTAAGGTGTTATTAATTCTTATTATATTCTTATTCTTATTATTATATAATGAATCAATGTTTTTGCATTAGCTTTTGGTCACTGATTAAGCAACACACTTAAATACAGACTGAACTTTAATTATGGGAACGGCCCTCTGAAGTTAGTCATGTGTTCAAGCATGTAAATTATAAAATGCATGCCATGTTTTCAGTGTAATCAAAGACTCTCTGAAGCAAGGAACAATTCAAGCTGACATGTCTCCTACTGTTGGAGCTTTCCAGAAGGTGAAGATACTTCCATTTCCTTTCCTGTCCCCCCAGCTGTGTTGTTAGGTAATAGTAGATCAATCCAGAACAACCCTGGGGGAAGAGCAGCAAAGAAAACTGTGGCAGACCCTAGAGCAGGGTGTTAGGAAGCAAAGTACACCATGCAGTGGTGGGAGAGGAGATATACCCAGGACTCACATCTGCTTGGAGCTCCTTGCACCACTGTGTGGCTCTGAGCCATCCATGTGTCAGAGTGAGCTGAGCAAGGAATGCCTTGAGCCTGAAATGCAGTAATGCATGAAAACAGCACTCAACAAAGAGCTCTGTCTGAACTGGAGATAAGCAGATATTTTTCACTGAGGTCTCCAGCTGCCAGACCACAAGGAACACAAGCATGGCTGAGCATTTCCTACGGAGAGGTCATGGCCCAGGTCAATGCCAGGCTGAGCCAGGTGCTCTCCACCTGGCCCAGAGGAGCTCACTGCCACTGCTAGCAGGGTCTGCAGCCTGGGTAGTCCTGACACAGGCAGCATGACTGTTCACAAGCTTTCTCTTCTGTCACACTAGAAGAGCCTGCTGTAGCCATCACATGGTAATTTTTCCCAGTAAGCAGTCAGAATACTCTCTTTGGAGGCCTATCAGTCTCTCAGAGATATGATAAATACCTCCATTTCACAGAGATATGACTTTCTCTGTAGCTGGTCTGAGACAGTGGAAGTTGCTCTTCAGCCATGGCAGGAGCCAAGGAGCATCTCAAAACTCAGTGGTATTTGCTCAGTGTGAAGAGTGCTTTCTAGAGTTTTCCTTTCTATGTGAATTCACAATAAAGCTATAGCAGAACAACTTCGTCTCAACAACTTTAAGAGCTTACAAGACCATAAACCATGATCACACAAGTCTTCCTCTTTGGCAGAAGAGTGTGGCATTATGAACAACACACCAGAACTGTTAATTTTGTTTTTCATCTGTTCTGGTAAGTGTCTGGGTGTCAGAGCAGTACACAGCAGACTTTAGATGCAATGCTGAGTCTATCTCAGCTCCCTAGAGGAATGAGATGGGATTAATTGTCATGAAAACATTCCCATCACAGTTACCTGGGGCTTCTTTCTGCATATAAATAATTAATATGCTCCTGGAGGAACTTGCACAGCCTCACCTGAACACCTAACTTAGTATCTGAATTGGAGATATAGACTTGAGCTTGTCCCTTTCTATCTTATCTGTCTGAGCTGATAATGCTGGCCATACAAGTGCTCTTTGAACCTGCAGAGGCTGAACTGACTGAATCATTATCTCAGGTGCCATCTCTCTCCACTCACACCACACCTTTCACTGGGCAAACACACACCTAACTTAGGCATCTCACTCTAATGCCTTGCATTATTCCTATAGTTCTGTACAGAGCAGTGCTGATGTACCCAGGGACATGCCTTTAAGTGTTTGTCCTCAAGCTTTGGAATTAATACCAGTAATTTGTGCTTAAATCTTAACCATTGCTGTGTTTTAATCTGCCAGATGCAAGGCAATATAGTCTCTTGCTAACAATCTCCTGTCTTATTGTTGATAAGCCTTCCCTATGACCCCCTTAAACTAGCTCAGGTTAAATATATACACACTATTTTAAAATAAGAAGCTTTAAGAAGAAGGAAATCGGAGCCTATATTACTGTGGCATAACATATATTCAGCAGTGCAGAGAGCTTATTGCTGTGGGAGGCACAGCACCATGGCAGCAGCTTGCCTTTCATGTGAACAAAGTGCAAGGAGAGAAGGCTCCTGCACAAGGCATGGCACAAGACACTCTCCAGTGTGCCAAATCTCTGTCCTGAGCCCAAGTAGGCTGCAGCACCGAAATTCAGATTTAAGAGAGCGGCACTATGAGGACTGAGAAGGCTTAGAGAACTTCTTGAAGTGCTGGAGCAATCAAAGGCTGTGGAGATGTCTCACAGGTTGATTCAGAGCATCAAGTTCAGCTTCACCATCTTCACTTAATTGACAACAGACTTTGAGAGAGGAGCCTGACTTTAATCTGGATGGATATGCTTCCCAATATGTTCATGTATCTCTGAAGTGTCCATTTCTTATCTGAATCTTATTATTTTTCCATCTCATGCTTTTTGATCTATAAAGAATAGAAAGTCCTTGTCTGTAGGGCCATTCTTCTTCTATTTCCTCCCCAAGGATGTGTACGGTACGACATGTATAGATGCGAGGTTTTGTGTGCCTACTTACATGGATGGGAAATCAGTGCCTAGCCTTAGACATACCTGGAAGTGTGTTCCTACTTCAAGTCCATTTTCTTCCTACACCCATCTTCTTTTTTGGCTCTTTCTGATGATTTCATTCCAATACTATTTTTGGTTTTTAATAACTTTTCACCTCTTCCATCAATTCCTTCCATGAATATCTGTTTCTTCTCTAAGCTCCCTGATCACCTTCGTTTCCCAAGCAGGGATGGCAACATAGGGGTTGTCTTTTTTTCTTTTCTTTCCCTTCTCTTCCCTTTTTTTTTTTTTTTTTTTTTTTTCCCATCTCCACTATGTATTTTTCTTCTTTTCGTTACCCTTTCTGAATCACTTTTCTGTTTTGGACTTTTCAGAACCATTATCCTCTGAATTGTCTTTGCTCTTGACTATTCAACACCCTCTGGGCTGACTCAGCCCAGGCTGTGTGGGAATTGATTGGGAATGAATCAGCAGCTCAGTGCTCAGAAGGGAATTAACAATCTATTTACTCTCAGATGATTCCTGTCTCTCCACCTCCATCTCCAATGACCATTTTCCAAATAAAACTATTTATACTCTTCAGATATATGAACAGGCAGAGCTCTAGAGAGGGGCTGTAAAAGTTACGTTAAGGCAGTAGGTGGCTGAAACCATTAAAAGTTTCAAGTGGCAATAGCTAAAATTAGCCCAAGTGGAGAGAAGATTATTAGCTAGGAGACTTATGGGTCCTACGCAGCAGGTGGTCTGTTTCCAGAAATCAAAATGTTCTAAAACCCAGCAAATATCTTTCACATTCAAGTGTTATTTTTATTCAGCTCCAATTACAAAAATGGTCTTTCCTCATGCAGAAGCACCAGAAAGCAGTAAGAGCAACCTGTACATATACAGGGTGGGAACCTTCACAGCATACAGAAACTTTTCGTGATAGTACCTTGTTTGAGTACCTAATTTCAAGCACGAAGACCCTTTTCAGACATATCTTGGAGCAGCCAAAGGGTGAAAACTGCAGAATATGCAGAAACTGTTTTTCAGCAAAGTCAGTTTCCTCTGCCTTTGGGGAAACACTCTTGTTAGTCGGATGCTTCTTAATTTTTTTACATTGATTAACTTTATTGAACATCCTGCTGTTCCCACAACACTGGATGCATGACCATAAGGGAATATGTATTCTCAACTGTTGACAAGGGGAATAAACCAAAAGTTAGTCTACTAAAGTCAAAGTCTTATAATGGCATAAAGGTGACACAAGAGCATTGATTCTGCAGAGGAGAAAAGAGGAGAAGATTCTCAATGTTTGTTTCTGTAACAGCCGCAGTCTGAATTTGCCTGATGTCCCTCTAGTGAGGTTGTACCCTTTTTTGTGATATTATTGGAATGAACTTGTTCTGTTTTGTTCCCCTTTAAAATTACTGAATGCAGTAATTTTAAAGGAGAACAGAAGCAATTAGATAAAGCAGAACCTTGTCATTTCCCTCAGTATTTAGGCTTAAAGAACAGGATGTTCATCCTTGAAAAATGCTTCTTGAAAATTCAACAAGACTCTTCTGCTTCACTCACTGTTCTTTGCCTCAGATGAATACTTGTCCATGTCTGGCCTGTAATTACAGTCCTGCCAAATTAAACAAATTGAAGGAAGGGTACAAAACATTATAACAAAGCTGGAATAGAAAGCATTTGATTTGAGGAAGCATCCTTTGATTTGAAATGTGAAGGATCCAAATGCTTGTTTATCTCAAAATACTTTAGAATATTTTGCAATTTTTGGGGGCTTTTTTGGCACCTGGCAAACAATAAGTTTTTAACTAGTTCAATTTGAAATGGCCATTTTATGTTAGCTTTAGAAGCAAACCTCTTTGTAAACACAGCATCACAGGGCTGTCACAGAAGAATGGGAGACCAAGCCAGCGTAAATGGCTAATAACCCAATTGTTTTAAATAAAAATGTACCACAGGGGAACCACTTGCTTGGCTTCCACTTTCAAAATAATTTCCATGTGAATAGAAAGCAGCTTAAGAGATCTGTGAATACAGAAGTAACCTGTAAAAAAAAAAAAAAAAAGCTTGAAAGAAGACAAGATGGTCTGGATTTGTGACAGATTTTGTGGTGGCAACTAAAGCAAGTAATGCACTGACTTACAAAAAGTCTAGTTGGTCTTTCAGCTACCAGTTGTTCATCATTAGATGTCAGGAAAGAGAAATACTAAATTTCTTGAAGCAGAAAAATAATCTTTTACAGGCCAAACCTGTTTCAGGAGGGTTTACATTTTGGGGGCAGTGGTTTTAGTTAATAAAAACTGAGCTTTTCAGAGAAATCTCTGGAGAAGAAAAATTCAACTTCTTAGACACACACTGATCTACTAAGCAAATGTCTTGATGGCTGGAAATAGAGTGTATTTTAGGATCAAGAAAATAAAAGCTCTCACTATTTGCTTCTTCATCTTCACAATGACAATCCCATTTCAAACATTATAGCAAGATTGTCTAGCTCTTGCACATATAGAGTAGTAATGAAAATGCATCCTAAGAAGACGAGCTAAGGCTTCCAACTGACAGCATTTTTCAGCATCACATAATGTGATTCTGTTGTACACTCGTTACTGAAAAACAAAATTAAAAGAAGCAACTATAAATTAAAAAGCCCTGAAGCTGTTTTCTCTGCAGACAGGATGGGCATTTCCATTCTACAGAACAATCAATAGCATTGGCCTTTCAGTTGGTCATGGTTCTGGTGCAGTGGGAGAGTCATTCTAGGCTCCTTTCTTCTGCTTGAAGTGGGTTTTTTGGGTTTTGTTGGTTTTTCTTGTTGTTGTTCTTTTTGGTTTTGTTTTTTGTTTTGTTTTGGGTTTTTTTTGTTGGTTTTTGTTGTTGTTATTTTGTTGTATTTTTTTAAGAGGACCATCTGTTCTTCATATCAGATTCCTAAGAGAAAAATATTTTCAGTTTTAGAATTTTAAATCACTTTATCTCCCTCTTCTGTTTTCTCAGTATTCTTGTTAGTTCTAATTTTAGAGACATATTAAGACAGAGAATATGTTGAAGCAAGGAGTTATGTGACCAGTTAAGGAAACTGGATACACTTAACATTTAAGGATACACCCTTGGACCTGAGTGCTCTGGTGCTCTTTGGTTCTCTGCAGCCACAGAAGTACAATGGGAAGCTGTGCAAAATGTCACACGGAGGTGTCCAGAGGCCCACTGTCCCAGACCCTGGGCAGGGATGTCTGTGTAGCCACAGGACAAGCCAAATAAGGAGAAGCAACTACTTTGCATTACATGTTACTGGGGCTGAAGTTCCAGACCAGGCTGTACAAACATGAAACCACCACCTCACCATAAGGGCTGAATTTCTGCCAGCACAGAGCCTGGCCTGAATTTTCTGAAGCATTTAATGAAAAGTGGCATAAGAGAAAAGTCAAATGGAGAAGTAAATCAGAGCTCTGCTGGTGGTGATTACCATGCCTGGGAAGGAAGAGGGACAGAAAACAAAAACAGGCCTTAGCTGTGCAGAGGGGTAAGGACATTTAGCACCATGGAGGCTAAAATATCTTTTCCTGAAGCACTGGGGAATAAAAGAGTTGTCTGTCATGTGGCCCATCCCAAGCCTCAGGAAGTTGTGCTGTGCTTTACAATAAGGTCCCCAGTTCTGAGGAATGGCAGAGTAATTGTGAGGTCATGCCTCTCTAATGCTATTTTTCAGAAAAGGAGTGAATTTTTTTTCCCAAATTGATGACCAAGACTGACTCAGACTGCCTGGCATTTCAATGATATTGGGAAGCTGGCCTCTGTAGAAGCTAACAACTTTACTCATTAGCAGAGCGAAGATATTTTTTGCCACTGTTCCTGGAACACATTCAGAAACATTGCCATACACCAAAATACTTAAATAGTACAATTTACTCAGAATGTCTTTCAGATAACAGCAGCTGGAACCAACCAAAACCTATTAGAGTGCCACTTAACAGATGCTAGTCCTGGCCCCCAGTTCATAATTACTGTCCTCAGCTCAGTGGATCTAGTTACAGATTTAACCCTCAGATCTTCCAGTCTATGACTAACAGAAAAGAGGATGAGACTACTGTGCATATTTTTCCTTCTGGAACTATCATACAGTGTCTCTTCTTGCATATCCTATCCTACATGTTTTTCAGGACAGGTAATGATCACTGTTGTCATCTGTCAAATGATGATGTTAACCACTAGTGCCACCACCCATCTCTGTGGCACACAGAGGACCTCACCACCACTTCTGCTCCACCAAAAATATTCATGCTATTCCTAGCACAGGTAGATACCCTGGGTGCCACATACAGAAGAGTGACTTCATTGGCAGTGCCAGTCCAAAAGACAGTGGATGAAGGAAACATCATTTTTTGGCTAATCCCAGCTGTTGGGCATCAGTGGCTTCTGCCCGTAAGACTTTTTTTTTTATTTTATGTGAAGAATCAGACTGGTTTAGGAGTAGCAAAGTCAAAAAAATGAGATTGAAAATTTTCTCTCCCTCTCCCCCTTGTATGTGGAGCACTGCTATGAAGCCATAAAGGTGGATGAACTGCCAGTGAAATGACATAGATTTCCCTTTCAATACCACTGACAGGATATTCCTTTTGCAATCTCATTCATTTCTGACAAAGCTACTTTTTCAAAATTGTATAGCTTCAGCTGAACAATGCATTGGTACTACTACGCTATACTTCATACAACATATCAAAAAGGAAAACAATGGTTGCCATTTTATCTTACAAATAACTTTTTCTCTCTCTAAAGACAAGTACAGCGTAACTGTCCCAAATGAAGGCCATAAGTGTATAAAATAAAATGAGCTTTGCAAGATCTGTGAGAAATGAATGACACCATAGGTTGAGATGTTTCAAATTCCCTCCCTGATGAAGAAAAGCAGAGACAATTGGGTGGCAAAAATGCACTTAGTCTTGGGACCAGACAAAAACTTTCTGAGCAGTTCAATTCTTCTTGCCACATTTTTCCCTGTTATATAAAATAGGTGACCAGAAACTAAATTTATTCTTGAAAAAAATCTGTTATTTATAAAATTTTTGACTGCAAAATACATGTTTTTCATCTGCAAAATACCCAGATGAAAGAAGGAATTGTGACTCCACTGCTATTTCATAATAACTTCAGTGATTTGCGTGCTGTTCCAGGAACCTACAAGAGAGCTCTGGGACAGTCACAGTGGTGTAAGAATTTTGGAAGACAGAAGCAGAGCCCAGGATAACCCTACCCTACCTGAAGAAAAAGAGAAATCCTCCTTAGGTAAGAATATATAGCTTCACATGCATAGGATGGGAACAGTAATGAATGGCAGCAGTAGTTCAGGAATGGGTCTGCAGGTTTCACTGCATCATAAGTTGTACTATTATACAAAAGGCATATATTTTTTGGGAGTACATAAACACAAGTAAGAATTCTGGGAAAATACTCTTCTTGACTCAGTACTAGTTGGTCTCTATTTCTTGTATTAGTCAGTAGATGTCAGGAAAAAACCTAACTACAAAAAGAGTATAGCAGCTGGGAAGCATACAGAAAATGAAAAGTTGCTGTTCAGAGGTGTGGAAAAATAACTTGTGAGAAAATAGATTACAAATCGGATTTATGCAAAGATGATATCATACAGAGACACAACGATGTAAATAAGTATCTTCAAAACTGAAAGAAATAGATCTTTCTGCATGTCACTTGCTTATAGCATAGCAAGGAACATTTACATTTGGCACAAGGAAAAAATCTGGAGCCACAAGGAACATCAAGTACCAGACTGCTTTTCAGAGAGCTTATAGAATTTAAAATTTTATTGGACGAGAGAACTTCCCTGAGCAAAATGATTGTGAAGTCTGCACACCATCCTTAAAGATTGTGGCCCTAAAAATAGCTCCAAAATGTTGTCACAGATCATATAAGATGCTGGTTAAGATTGCCTTAATATTTATAGAAGGAATTTGAAGGCAACCTCTTAATATTTACAGAAATGACCCTAAGAAGATGCAGAGCAATGTAAATCCACATCAGAATGGACAATGAAATGAAAATGACAGAAAAAATGAGAAGTGTGAGATAAGTTAGTGAAGGTGTATCAAAGATTTAGTCAGCTTTTTAACACAGAGAACATTTGAAACACAACATAATTTTTCCCTTTTGTCTCCTCTTCATATACAGAGTGTTGTTTCCTATAGCTGGGAAAGCTACAATAACAGGGGGAGGGAAAGAGGACATACTCTTTTTCCTCCAGAGAAGGTTCAGGGTAAGAAAGGGAGTCCAACTTTAGGCAGTGTTAATAACCCAGGACAAACATCTCTTTGCCAGTGGTCTGCAGCTGCAACATAACCTGAATGGACTGTGTCAGACAGGACTGTGACAGACATCTCTGGATGTGCCCATCACTCACTAGAAAATAACTGTTACTCCTGGACTGGCTCACAATTTCTCCTTTCCTTAATCTGCCCCTTTGCAAAGCCACTTCAAGAGCTCCAGCAGACACTGCACCTTATAGAGCAGGTCTCCTGTGGTAATTTTAGAGGTGAAGGGACAGTTTCTCATGATCACAAGCAAAATACTGAGCCTCAGCTGGCCCCAGCTCCCCTCTAGGTTAATGGGCAGTGTTCCTCAAGGCTAGGCTAATTCTGCCTGACTTGAAGAAATTAATAAATTTTGGACAGACTTTCAGAACAGTCTAGGTTCTGACAGTAGGACTCCAGTTGTAGACCTTGAAGCAAAAATTTTCTGAAGCATAGAAGTGAGCATTCCTTATGTTCTCAGAGCACCTGGGAAGTCTGCAAGGCAGTATTGGCTCTGAGCTGTGCTTGGTTCAGATAGCAACACAGATAATGGGGTGAGGTGCAAAGCCATTGGTATCTTCTTGGAGATGAATGAGCCCTGAGCCACTCACTTTACAGTTTCAGCTCTCCTCCTCCTTCCTGGATGGAAGTCAGAGCAACCAGCTCCCAGGCTGCAAAGGATTTGCTTTCCCCAAAAGAAGCTCTTGGTTGCTAAGCAGTATCTATGTGGGCATCAGACCTCCACAAAATCTTGGGGATCTGCCTCACCAGAATGTCATGGTGAAGCTCAAACATCCCACTGAGATGTGATTACATGCAAAGTTTCTATCATAGAGTGCTAATTTTACTGCAGCAGCTTAAAATAATTTTTTAAGGGGTTACAAAGGATACTTTTGTTACAAGCTTGGGCAGGTGGATTTAGCATGGTGATCAGTGGTAGAAGGTCTAGTTGGAGCCCACCACTTCTGCTACACTTGGTGTACCCCAGGAGCTCAGTACTTGGTCCAACATTGTTCAACATTTTTATTAATGAACAGAATGATGAGGTAGAGTGTACTTTCATCAAGTTTGCCAATGACAAACAACTGGGAGGAGTGGCTGATATTCTGGAAGTAAGGCTGCTGGCCAGAGGGACCTTGACAATCTGGAGAACTGGGGTGAAAGAAACATCAAGTTCAGTGAGGGGAATTGCAAAGTCCTGCCCTTGGGGAAACAAGCAGCAGAGTATGTAGGAAACGGACTGACTGGAAAGCAGCTACACAGTTAGGGACCTGTGGGTCCTGGTGGTCTATCAGGACAGTGGACCTCCACCTGGAACACCACCTCTGTGCCTTGGCTTTGCGGCATGCTGCAGTCCCACATGGCAGCTATACCATGACTGTGGGTGTCACTGAAGACTTCCAGCCTTCCTCTGCCTTCCCTGGCTGCCTCCTTCTGTACCCTTTGCTTGCTTAAGTTGAGGTGGAACTTAAGGAACAGAGTGGGTGGGGGTCTTGAACTGTGACGGAGCTGAGAAAGATAGGGAGGGGAGAAGGTAGTCCTTGGGGTTGGCTGTCCCACGGGGCTGCTTCTGCTGCCACTTTTCATCCTTCAAGGAAACTATTTGTGGGGCTTTTGACTCTCCTTTACCATCTTTTTCTGGGTCTTTCTTTGCCTTTCCATTTGTAGTGCCAAGGAATCTCAAAACATCCCTCTTGGCAGGAGATGGTTTTGCGTGCTGAGGACAACCAGGAGCTGAGCACCTCTGCTGCCACCACCAGGCAGTGAGCAGGGCTCATTGCAGCTGAGCTCCGGCTGCCTGAGCGACATCAGAAACGCAGCCCTTGTTGACGGATGCTTCTGCACCTTCTGCTTCCACAGCATCCTGCCGTGATAGCTGCGAGAGCTCCGCAGGCAGCCTTTGAACCGCGTCCGGGACACTCTAAGGACAGTCAGCAGCTCCATGGAGGCCGTGGCCAATCTGGGCTCCTGCCAGAAAAGGGCTGTGGCCAGGGAGCAGGGGGGCAGCAGAACCCTGCAGCAGCACTACACCCTGTGCCACAGGCCCTGGCCTCTGCATGAGCCCGCCACTGGGAGAAGGGGCACTCAGGGAGGTGCCAAGCAACTTCATGGTATCCCGGTGTCTCTGTCCAGCAGAACACAGGGTGGAGTGCAGCCACCCCAGCAGGTGAACCTGAGAGCTGCTATGACCTGCAGTGGTGAGATGAATTTGAAAAACTAGGCAGAAGCTTTTGGATAGCATTTGTTTCAAAACCAAAGCACAAGCTACTGCAGTGAATGTTTTCTAGTCTCCTTCTCTCTCCCAGCATCAGGGCAGAGCTGTCTAAGTATCTCAAGAATCTGCTGGCCACGTGTTCTGAGGACCTGTGAAGCAGAGTTCATGCTGACAGCCCTGTACTTGCTGGGCCCTTTTGCTGCTGCCTTTGCAACCAAACAGCTCATGTCATCCTACAGTCACAGCCCTCCAAGACCTTCCCAGGCACTTTTCTAAAACAGCAGCCTGGCTATTGCAGCTCCAAACACTGCATGAGGGCTCCACAGGGATAGGAGGCAGGAAATATCAGGAAAATTTTTATTGCTTTAAAGGTGACAGAATAATGGTACATGTTGCTCAGAGAGATGATGGAGTCACCACTCTTCAAAAGCCACCTGGACATCATCCTAGGCAGCCAGCAACAGGGGCCCTGATTGTCTAGGAGGTTGGACAAGATGACCTACAGAGTCCTTACAACCTCAATAACCATTCTGTGATTCTGTGATACAGGTTTATACTGTTTACCTTTTATACTGGTAGATCTTTGGGATTCAATAAGATATGGCCCTCTATTCCAAAGCAGAACATAATGAAATATATGAAATATATAGACCCATCTTTTTCAAGTTACTGAGTAACTCAGAATTATATAATTATATCGTTTAGTAACATTATCATGTCTTCCCTTGGTCTCACTGAAAGTTCCACATAGTGTGGTTGTTTTTGTTGGTTTTTGGTTTGTTTTTGTTTGGTTTTTGGGTTTTTTTTTTGGTTGATTTTTTTTTTTTTTTTTCTTTTTAATTAAATGCTCTTCCCATTTCCTCAATCTCAGTTACAAGAACTGAGCTGGCATAAAATTGTCCAAATATTCATCATTTGCACCAGGGTCATTCCAGGAATGCAATCAGAGGAAAGTGTTTTAAGAATTTGTCAGTCCTTGTGAAGCCATACTTGCATGATGTACTCCCACACATGCATGCTTTGACTGTAGATTAAAAAAGGAGAAAGTGAGAGTGCTTCTCACATTGCTGCAGTCACTGAATTAGACACTTGCAGAAACAGAAATCAGTGCTGTCACTACAGGCTGAAGGAGAAATATGAGAGAAAATCTAAGACTTGCTATGGCTACTCATTCCCTTACTTGTTGTATCTGCTGGCTGTAGACAGTCATAGAACTGCTAGAATCAAGGTTGGGAAGGATCTCTAAGACCATGAAGTCCAAACATCAACCCAGAACCACCATAGTTTTCACCACTAAACCATTTCCCTGAGTGCCACATTCACACATTTTTTTAAGCATTTCCAGGGATGGTGACTCCATTTTCCTTGGCAACCTGGTCCAATGTTTTACAATGAGTTCCATGATTATTTTTTTTCCTAATACCTTATCTAAACCTTTCCTGGCACAATGTAAGGCCATTTTCTCTTCTCTTCATCCTTACCTGGGAGAAGAGACCAACCCCCGCCTGTCTATAGCCTCTTTTCACAGAGTCGTAGAGAGCAATGAGTTTTCCCCTGAGCCTCCTTTTTTTCCAGGCTAAACACCCCAGCTCCCTCAACTGCACCTCATCAGACTCCCACCACTGGCCTCAGCCCATGATCCAGCCTGCCCAGATCCCTCTGCAAAGCCCTCCTGCCCACCAGCAGATCAATAACACACACAGCTTGTTGTCACCTGCAAACTGACTGAGGATGCACCTGATCCCCTCATTCAGATCACTGATAAAGATATTAAACAGAACTGGCCCCAGTACTGAGCTGTGGGGAACAGCACTGGTGACTGAACACCAGCTGGATGTAACTTCACTTGCCACCACTTTTGGGCCCAGCCATCCAGGCAGTTTTTAAATCAAAAACAGTGCACCTGCCCAAGCCATCAGCTGCCATTTTCTCCAGGCTAATACTGGGAGACAGTGTCAAAAGCTTTAGTAAAGTCCACACAGACTACATCCACAAGCTTTCCCTAACCTACAGAGTAGGTCACCCTGTCACAGAAGGAGATCAGGTTGGTCAGTCAGGACCTGCCTTTCACAACCCTTGCTGACTGGGGCTGAGCCCTGGCTGTCCTGCACACACTGTGTCATGGCACTCAGGATGAGCTGCTCTATGACCTTCCCTGCTAATGAGGTCCTGCTCTGGTCTGATGCTCCTTCCTAACCACCTTGTAGATGGGTGTCACATTTGCCAACTTCTGGTCACCTGAGACCTCCCTGGCTAACTAGAATTCCTGGTAGATGATAGAAAGTAGCTTGGTTAAGCTCTTCCACCTGTTCCTCAGGTGGATCCCATCTAGCCCCTTGGACTTATGCAGCTCTTAGTGGCATAACAGGTCACTGACAGTTCCCTCCTGGTTTATGGGGATTCATTCTGTCCCCCGTCTCTGTTTCACAGATTCAGGGATCTGGGTACCTTGAGGATAACTGGTCTTGCTATTAAAGACTGAGGCAAAGAAAGCATTAAGTACCTCATCCTTCTCCTTATCTTTTCTCACTGTTTCCCCCACAAACAACTAAGGATGGAGATTCTCCTTGGCTCTCCTTTTGTTGCTGACACATTTCTCAATTGCCCATAAAACCTTTGGGTGCCCCACCCCTGGAAGTGTTCAAGGCCAGGTTTGATGGGGAACTGATCTAATGAACAACATTCCATGCTGGGTTGTTGGAAAGAGATGATCTTTAAGGTCCCTTTCAAATCAAACCTTTTTATGGTTCTATGACTGATTGTCTGCCAGCTTCTTGTTGTGACTTTGTAGCTGCCCACCTGGAAAACCAATAGCAGATAATAATCAGTGGGCTGTACCTGGCTGGGAAGTTTTTTGGTGATGTGGCCCCAGGGAGGCAGCACACTTCCCCACAGGTTGGATCCAGTCAGCACAACAGGTTCTCTGCTCCTCTCAGAAGGGAGACACCAATGACTGCCCTTTTTTCTTTTTCTTAATTAAGGTGATTTTGATGGAGGGGGCTGGTTGCCCTGCCCTAGGAAACCACTCCAACCTGGATGGACATTCATACACATTCTCTTTTCCCTGGACCTTGAATTCCAGAGCCTCATACCTATTGTATGAGAGCACCTGGCAAGGTGAGGTAGGTCAGGAGAGGATTTGCTTGCCATCCCAAGCAGAACCTCATTTCAAATACCCTCCATCTCTGACATCCATTCCTTCTGCCTGGTGGCAAGAGGGTAGAGGATCCATTGCTTCTTGTGATGTGGATGGCAGATGTGTTTTTCCAAGGGGTGGTAGAATACAGTAGTACCAGTGGATCTCCTTCTCAGAGTCCCCAGCAATTCTCAGCCTTTCTCCTTGTTCCAGATCTGCCACCGGGCTGAACAGATTGTCCATATGATCACATCTCAAAAAACTCTTTTCTGCTGCCCTCTAAGAGCAGTGTCAGGCTTTGGCACTTTGTCCAGCCTGAGACCTGGACAGCTCCATGTTTCTGTGGGAGCTCCATCTGGGCCACCCCATCCTTTTTGGTGTCTTTTGACCAAGCTGAAACCAAGCTTCTTCAGTGAGAGTGATGACCACCAGCTGGGCTAAGTGTTTGAGCTAGCAGTCCTCAGCACCCACCCTGTACAGCCTTCCTTGTAAGCTGTTGCTCTGGCTGCTTGTACCCCTCAGGAGTGGCTTTTGTACCTGTGGGGCCCACTGTCACACTTACTGCCACCCACTCTGAGTCAGAGATGCCTGTGGCTCAGGGCTCCACTGCTTCCTCCACTGCTCAGGGCAGAGGGGTCCGGCATACCTCTCTCTGCTCTGCTTTTGGGGTCTTGCCAGCTTAAAAAAGCTCCTCTTGCTCCTTCAGCCCCATCCTTGGCTTCAGAACACATCTGTCCATGCAGTTTATCTTAGAGTCTTCCAAGATACTAATACTGGGAGAAAGGGCATTACAAGCAGATCATAAACATTTAAAAGCAAAAAATGCAGGCATGTACGGGTTAATCCATGAAAGGTAGGTGGAATTGAACAAGTTATTACCATACTTGTTATTACCAGCAAGCCAACCACCCAGTCTTCGATAGTCACAAGCAGGCACAAAGGGGATGATGTATATACCATATACCCTGGTACCGTACCAGAGCTGGCCTGGATTCATGGTACAAACATCTTCCCTGCCTAGGGGAGAACAGGGAAGCTCACAGAAGGGTGTACAGAAGGCTAGTTGCACACTGTAAGTGAAAATTTCCTTAAAAAGCCTTTTTTTTTAATTTAGAAAAAATGCCTACTTGTCACAGCTGGACTGTGCAAATTTCAGTAAAACATGAAGAACAATAATTGCACTCTAACAGAATTACAGCAAGAGGCATGTTGCTGTGAAATTGCTGCAAGTCAAGTACACATCACACGTAGTTACCATTTTCAGCTGCGTTTAGGAGCTGTTGCTTGGCGGGGACTAGCTGTTCCTTGTGCCAGCACATTCTGTAGTCTTTCTGCTACCTGATTTGGAACTTGCCATTCTATTATCCTCGGTTTTCTTTTGCCCTAAGTGTAGGATACAAGGGCTGAGAGGGGTGGTTTAACAGCTTACCCCACTGCACCTCTGCAGGGATAAGGAGGTGGAACTGCTCTCCAGCATCACTGTCCTTTTCAGCGGTTCCTTTGGTGGCAGCCCCAAGGAAGCCAGTCCTGCTTGCAGCATCTGTCTTTCTCCTTGGTGTTAGCTTCATTTCTGCAGTTTGTCCACAAGCCAGACTGGAAATCTCAGCTGAAGTAGGCAGTGAATCAGGGATGGCTGTTCCACAGCTCTTAGCTGGAGTGGGGTAACCAAGGAACCAGACTATGTAAAGCCATAGTGTGGGAACTGTTGCTCTGGATTAATATCAGTGCCATGAGTGTGACAAAATGTTTGCTTTTCCAATGCACACATATATGATCCATTGGTATCTAATTAGCAGATCTAATTAACTGTACATTAAAAAGAAGAGAATCACAGAACTGTTTAGGTTGGAAAAGACTTCTAATATTATGAAGCCCAAACTTTGACCACCACCTTGTCAACTCAACCATGGCACTGAGTGCCACATCCAGTCATTGTGCTGGTACATGTTTGTTACAAACTGACAAAAATAAGACCTGGTCCAAACATCAAGCATATCTCTCTTTCCTATTCAGTTCTTTCTTTTTTGCAGTAAAAGTTGCTATTCACATCTTCTTTGGGTAACATCAGTAATATTCAGTAATATCTCCAAGCTTTTGCTTCCCTATGGAATATTTAAATGTTTACATATGGGTGGTGCCAATCACGGATTTCTTTTTTTTTACATCCTCTTGATTGTTGCAGTCTTTAACCCATTACTTCATAGTTTTTAATGTCCTCCATAACCACTGCACTACAGATAATAGAGCTGCCTTGCAGCTAACTATATGAACAGAGGATGTGTACCACCTTAAAACACAGAAACTGAACTGTAAAAGGCAGATAACTATTTTAAGTTTTGAAAGCTAAAGCTAGCCTGCTTAATTCAAGATCAAAATTATACTAGTTAAGGGAAGAGTTTCACTTATGTGAAGATCTTAAATTATTTCTAGTCTTGTTTGAAAAGCAACAGTGTAAAAATTATGACAAAAACAGAGCTCCGTACAAATCCTTGGGATTTCTTGTAACGCATTTTGCCGTTAGCAGAGATCCTGCTTTTTTAAAGATGAGAAATACACTACAAAGTGGTTAGAAAGACAGCATTTGGTAGCAGAACATCAAATGCTTCCTTACAGTGGGCCACAACCCTGAACTACTTGGTAGAGTAGCTGGGAAAGAGGACCTTTCAGTGGTTTGGGTTTGTTCTCTGGTAAATTCAGTGTGACGTATCCACCTTTGTTCTTTTAACTGAACTGTTAACTTTAGGCATGATTTAAAGTTCAAAGTAAACTGTTCCAGCCTGAACAACTTCCTGCAGAATGTCTTCTGCAGCAGGAATATTGTTCAGATGGATACTAACTGCTATGCTCCTTCTACAGGGTTTTCCAGAGTCCAGCAACTGCAGAATAAACAATGGGAAGTAAAGCTGGTGGCATTTTTACACCATGCAGGTGTCCTAGAAATCTCACACTTTGAGGAATTGTTTGATTTATTGTTCTTTATTTGCCCAAACAAACCACATGTGATCAGCATGCCCAGCCTATTCAGGTTCTACTGAAGTTACTAAACGTGAGCAGAAATAATGGCAGTGCCAGGCAGCAAGGCTGAGTCTTCTGCATTGAAATCTCAGAATACAGCAGCAATTTATGCTAGAGAGGCTTATTATAGATGCATATGGCCCTGAGTTAAAAATGTAAATTTTTCACTTGGGGCTCAGTGACACTATTTACTTATTTGTTTATACTTTTTTTAACACCCAAGAAATGCCCCAGTTTAATTTCCAAAATCTCCTTTTATAATCTTTTATAATGCTCTTTCTGTACCTGGGCAGGCTATAAGTATGTGTTTCTGTGTAGCTCTGCTGTGGTCAAAGCACAGAAAGCTCTTTATTGTACACACATTCTTCACTTTGAAAGGAAGCCCTCACTTGATACTGGAAATAGTGACACAGATTATTTCCTAAGCACTAGCAGTCATTTATTAGTTATTTACACTGCTAGTTGCACATCTTGTTCAAAATATTTTTATTAATATTTGTTTCAGAATAAAACCCTTCACTGGAAATGAGAATGATACTGGTAGCAAGTGTGGGACACCAGCACCATTGGATGCTGCTGAAATAGCATCCCTTTTTCTTCTTGTCATAAAGTATTCAGAGATAATTTTTTTATTTTTTTTAAAGATAGCAGGAACCAGACATATACATATCTAAAATATGGTATAGAATTAGGTAAAATAATCTCTGTTTATTTTGCTTCAAAACATAATGAAATGAAAATAAGAATTATGGGTCTACAATAATCTCTGCCTTCTGAGCAGGGCTCATGAAAGGACATGAGGCAGACTTTTACAATCTCAGAAGGCTGGGCTGTGTGAGGTCATGCTCAAACAAAGGTCTCCTTTTGCTGGTCCCAGTATTCAAAGCTGTTCTGGCTTCTTGCCAGCAGAAGCCAGTTCTCTCCTGAGCCTGTTTGGCCAGGCCCAGCTCTCCATCCCTCACTCCTCAGCCATGTGGTAAGAGCCTGGCAGGAGGAAGTTCAGCCAACCACTGCACTGACAGTGCTGTGACTCCTCTGCTTGCAGCACTGCTTTCTCAGGTTCAGAAGACTGGGTATTAGAAATAGAGGGTGCTAAAGCAAGTCCTGGAAAGGACGGTGTTGGTTCTGCACAGATGATTCCAGAGTGGAAATTCACTGGAAAATTTACTGATGAGAGGTTTGCTGGCAACATCAAGCTATGAAGCAGCTATCAAGCTGCTCCACTCATGGGAGGGAGGGGATGCCACCCAGAGGAACCTGGACAGGCTTGACAGCTAGACCTGTGTGAAACTCATGAAGTTCAACAAGGCCAAATGCAAGCCCCCTGCAACTGGGTGAGGGCAACCCCCAAGGCAAGTAGAGGCTGGGTGGACAATGGATAGAGAATAATCCTGACAAGGACTTGGGGACATTTATGGACAAGAAGCTCAGCATGGCACAACAATATGCACTTGCATCCCAAAAAACCAGCTGCATCCTGAGCTGCATCAAAAGCTGTGTGGCCAGCAGTCCACCAGGGAAGTGATTCTGTTCTGCCACTCTCATGAGGCTATGAGCACTCTACCTGGAGTGCTGTGCCCTTCTCTGGGGCCCATTCTAATGAAGAGCTTTAGCAAGTTCAGAGGAGGGCCACAGAAATGGTCAGAGGAATGGGGCACCTCTGTTGTGAGGACAGGATAAGAGACTTGGGACTGTTCAGCCTAGAGAAGAGAAGGCTCTGGGGAGACCTTATAGCACAATCCAGTACCTGAAGGAAGCCTACAAGAGAGCTGATAGAGCGACTTCTGAACAGGCATGCGGTGACAGGACAAGGGGAAGTGGCTTTAAACTGAAGAAAGGCAGGTTTAGATAAGATATGAGGAAGAAATTCTTTATGTGAGTGTAAATCACTGGAATGGCTTGCACAGAGAAGCAGTGGATTCCTTGTCCCTGCAGGTGTTCCAGACCAGGTTGGATGGAACTCTGAGGACTGTGGTCTAGTGAAAGGTGTCCCTGCCCACGGCAGGGGAGTTGGAACTAGACATTCTTCAATGTCCAGAGTAGAAATCTGTTCCATTTCCTCCCAACCTGTGTCCTGCAGGAACTGTCCTGCAGAGTAATCTCTGGTCAACAAATACCACTTTGTGCCATAAAACTGGACAAACATACCATCAAAAACGTAGATACTTTACTAGCTCAGTGTTTCTTCCACAGCACAAGGTTGGAAGTGGAAGAATCACTTCCTTGGTGGCTCTGTGACTGTCAGAGCATACTGGGATTCTCTGTAGTAGTAAATCCATCAGCAAAATGATAGCAGTGCAATTGTGATTACTCCACAGAATGTGATTTTTCAAGTCAAACTTAAACTTCAACATGCTACAGTTCCTGCTTGTTAATCTGAAGTGAGAATGGTGTGAAAGATTCTAATTTTACATTACTATTAAATACATCTTTACATACCTATTAAAAACCCCTGCAATGCTAATAGAAGTAATGCTTCATAGGTATATCACAGGCAATATCACAGGACTGTGGATTTAATAACAACTTATTGAGTATCTGTCTTACAACAGATTAAGTGATAATATGAACACAGTTTCCAACAGCGGTGGTCTGGGGGGGGGGAGGTAATGTACCTGTTTGTAAAATGAGTCATTACTTGACCATTTTCAGAACCAATCATACTGAACAGCTAGTTCAAGAGCACATGCTGTGGTTAGCAGACGCATTGCCAACGTCAGCCTGACGTTGCACAGAAGCATGAAATTCTCTCTGGGGCAGATTGACCTAAGCGAGGTTTGCGGATCAATACAACTGATACTAGCAATATTTCAGTTCAGCCCTATTTTGACAGTAGAAATAAATGCACCTCTCCTCACAGCCTATATGCTCATCTCAGTGCACAGGTGTTTACAAGTCTAATCTAGCATCCGCTGAAGCGAGAGGAAATTGTTCCTTTTAATGCAATGTGTTTCAGGCCAGTCCAATTATTTATTAACAATGCTTACACTGCTAGGCATCAGCTTTTCTACTTCAGAATGAAAATAAACCCCAAATTACTGGTGAACTCTTTTACAGATGTTTGTGTAACTTTTAAAATGTTGTTCTAAGCATGGAATGATGACTAGACTCTACAGACACGACACAACCCTCTCAATACTTTCATGAAGTCTTAGTGATTATCAGCCAAGTTAAGTAATGTTTCTGGGTTTGAGGTATTTCTAAATGCTAAATTCGTCAAGCACAACAAAAATATAATGACTGGGAGTTTTTTGTCTTTTTCTTCTAGTACACAAGCTACAATAGTCAGGAAAAAGTGAGCAAAACAGACATCAAAGTCTCAGTTATCTGAATGCCAAGTTATATGGACTGCTCTGTACACTGAAGTGTTAAAGGATAGTCACCTTCTGGAAAGTAAGTTTCTGAACTTAATGCCCATCAGGCAAGTAAAATATTAGAACAGATATATTTCCAATCTTTCCAAGGGCAGGAGAATTTGCACCATATACTACAAGTCCTAGCAGCATAGTTGTGGCTTTCAGGGTCTGTTTTCTTCACTAATATGATTTTTTTTTCCTTTTACTGAATCTTAACTTGCATATAGTTTCCTGCTTAATGCGCACTTTGTTCCATTTTTCTGAACAGGACTTCTTCATCTGTCATAGCTTAAAGCAGACCAGATTTAGACATTTAAATGAATACTGTTTAAGCTCTTTGAGTGACACTTCCTTTTTAAAATAACTTACCCAGCTTTCACATAAACAGTAAATACATTTTTTTTTTTTTATATTGCTCAGTTTAAAAGGTGGGCTTATATAAAATTCATCAAGAAAACAGGTCATTTTTTGAAATTAACCAAACATTTCTTAGAATGAGGTGCCTCCAATAAGAACATTTTGCCTAGCTCAGATGTTGTGGTAGTACCTGAGTAATAATGCCTGGCAGTAGACAAAGCTTTTACATTTCATTTTAAAATCACTAATTACTAATATATAGTTGCCTTTGACAAGGCAATTGCTTCTTGTTTTCATTGAAAAAAATCATCCAGAAAATTTTGTGTCATTTTGTTCTCCTTTTATCACTGTCTCTCCCCTTGTCAACATATCATGTTGACATATCATGGACTGGTGTCCATGAAGCAATCCCACCTTTGGAATGACAGTGATCAGGGTGAGGAGGGCATGGGTCAGATCAGCCCAGTACTGGCATATTTCAGGCTTACTTCTAAGAACCACATTAAGCTCCAGAGATAGTCAAACCTTTGGTGAGCTCACTGGCTGCAGGAGCCTGAGGAATGCACCCTGCTGACACCGTTGACCTGTGTCTTAGTTTATCACCATCTGCTTTGTGTGAGTTTCCAGCCTACCTTCTGTCGCCTCCTCCTCTTCAGCCTTCAGAGTAATGCTACCCCCAATACCCTTTCTGTCTTTCTTTCCCAATTAATCCTGGACCTTTTCTCACCATCCTCCACACCTCTACAAATCTCTCCAACAGGGCCAACCGGGCACAATCCTGCCATTTTATTCCACTGTCTCCTTGATAGGGACTCAGAACTGGCACCATTTTATTGACATTCCAGAAACAGTTCCAGCTTTAAATGAGTGGTCACAGGATCCTCTTTGTGTTGCCTTAACCAAGCTCAGGCTTGCCTCAGCTTCTACGACAGTCTGGATTGTGGCTCTCCTGGGACAACAAGCATATAGCAGGCTGGAGCAGAAAACACATGCCTTGGTGGTGTTAAAGCATAAATAAACCAACAGCAGCAGGCACCTTCTCTGAGCAAAAAAAGCAGAAGCTTCATTGTAACTCATTTAACTCCTCTTTTTAGCTGAAAACTCTATTACATTCCTGAAACCTGCTTTAATTCAGAGTACAGCTCTTCAGCTGAGCTCAAAAATTAGTCTGGCAACAGAGTCCCCTGAGGCAGAAATCTCCAGAGCAGGCACAGCATGAAAACATTGCCTGCCTGCTTTAAGATTAATTTCCCCCAGCACTCACTGGAGTTCAGCACCATTGGCATTTGTGCCTTCAGCCTGAGACAGGTAGGAAGACAGCCATATCACCAATGTGTGAAGTGCTTGGAAAATCATTTGAAAAAGCCAAGGAAAAAAAAGATCAGTGTCCTACTCCTGTGCTGACATAAACCAGTTTTAGCCCACCTGTTTTGGTGGCCCTGAAACACTGCACCTCACTGTCATGTTGCTGGTACTAGTGTGGATAACAGGAAAGAGCAGGGCAGATGCAGGAAAATGTACATAAACCTTAAATTAGGAGCATCGAATTTGTAAGTGCAAAGGTAAAAAGCAGTGTCAGAAAAGTGGTGGTCCAGGAGGTCCTGCATAGCAATCTTCCTCTCACAATCAAAACCACTGACCCAACACACTGAGGATGAAAAACACAAGGGAAGAGTTTCACCACTACTATCAAATTTCCTTTCATGAGGAATTTTGTGTTTCATGAGTAGCTACTCACAAGCACAGGTATTTACTGACACAGTCAGGTAGCTGCTGATTTGCTGTGTGCAGGGTAGGTAGGTACTCAGACTCCACACAGCTGATATGAAGAACTAGCTTGGGACTCCCTCATTTTGCAAACATGAGGATCTCTATGTGACCAACTTTTCTTAAATCATGCATTAAAGAGTTGGCAAGCAATGGCACAGGGTATATCAATCTGCAGCATGTTTCAGTTGTTGAAATTTTTATATATTTTCCAAGCACATCATCTTGGATTTGGACTCTGACTGTCCTGGCAAAGGATGAAACAATGATTTTCATGTCTTGCAGTGAGAAATGCATTTATTTCATACACAGGTTTATAATTAATTTTAAAAAGACAGTTAGCACTATCATATCTAACAAAACTTCTTTATCCCCTTAGAAATACTGCTCTGTGTATTACTAGGTGCATGCTCCATCTGAAGGAGTCAATTTTCTTCCAGGCTTAGGGTGATTATGGATCTGAGCAGTATCTACAATTACTGATGATGTGAAGGAGAGCTGTGCACATAGCGTTCATCAGTGAAGACTATCCATCCCTTCCTGGAATACCTCTTCCTCTCTCTATCCCCTGATGCTGTATTTGCCAGTTTTCTGGAAACTGTGAAGCAGGAGATTAGCCCTGCTTCACAAACTCTGGCAGCTCCATTCCTGTGCACAGGGTAAGCACTCCTGCCTTCTCCAGGGCAAAGGCTGGGTGTGCAGCATCAGTGAATTTGTGCTTGATGGCAAACAGCACCAGTCCTCTCTCTGCATTGAAGAACGATAGCCTGCCACTACTGTAATCCAACAGGATGCCAATCCTGGCCAGGTGTTCCGTCACATGGACATCACTCATCACACCAGTGTGAAGAAATCTGTAAAGAAAGCTGTGGGAAAATGGAAACCAGAATACAATAAGCTTCCCCATAGCTATTTACCAGAAATAACCTGCAGCTTAACTCCAAGCTATTAACAGGTGGCTGCACACAGCAGCCTGTCACGTGGCTGCAGCATTTTGCTGCAAAGTATATAAGCAAAGCAAATGTGGCATCACTTCAAGCCCTGCCTGGCATCCTGACAAGTCTTTTCATTTGGCATCTTTGGACTTGTAGAAAAAAAAAGCCTCTTGGATGTTTAATTTAGCTAGTAATGTTTATATATCTATACAATGTATGAAAGAAGCACACTTGTTTAGATCAAGAGCACCTTTACAAAATAGCAGGGTGGTGCCTTACAAAGCTCCAAGCAGCCTGGCACTGGCCTGCTACCACAGACTACCCCAGCACCCTGCAGTCCTGCCACAGTGACAGGTGAATGTCTATGGCTGTGAAGGAACAGGCAGCAGAAAACATTCCCTATCAAGTCTTGACATCTCCTGCAGAAGGAAGTAGGTTCTAAAAAGGCTGCATTTATGGAAATAAATATACTTGCAGGAGTTTGGTGAAGCAAATCAGGATATGAGCAGGAACAAACTAGTTCATTAAGTTTTATTCACTGACTGGATAAAGGGTGCTAAAATAGTCTGTTTGAGTTTAATTTTCTTTTTTAAGGTGCTTTTTATGACCTTTGAAACCAAGAGGAGGTCTAAAGATCTTATGTAGATGGCCTCTTCTTATTATTCAAATTTACATAAAGGAAGCAGAAGAATTCTTTCTGCTTTCATGATTCTTGTGGCTGGCCAGTTTTATTTTCATGAAGGACAACTAACTCCCCAAGCCACCAGACTGAATCCTCTTTACCTGGTTTGTGTTGGACAGCACCTCATGCACCAGGAGGTATCACTCAACCCCAGGACACTGCTCTGTGTTATTGCCTCATAGCAAATTCCAATCCTGTAGCTTCTACAGGCAGAGACAACAATTTCCCAGTAATGACATCCTTGAGCAGGCAGCAGTTCACCCAGGACTGAAGGAAACCTGTTTGTGGAAGAGGCAATACAGTAAAGAAAGTGTGGTGGTAGACAAACCATACCGTCATATTTCTTTCAGTCAAATCATGAAGCATCACACTAAATTACTAATGAATGTCACTCTGCTGTTCTAACTGCAGGGTTTTATCAAAGATCTAACTGAGTCTTTTCATCTTTGCACTGAGAAGGACTTATCTAAAAGATCTCAAATTTTGGAAGGCTTGTTCAAACTAGAAAGTCTGGCAGTTTTTTATAGACATAGTCACAAATATCTTGTGTATATTCAGTGGTAACAGCAACAAAAAGTGCTTAAACCACTAAATGCTCATCACCTTTTAAAAAGCCGTATCAGTATGGCACCAGTTATACAAGTGGACCTGTGTTTGTCCTGGTACTGACATCAATATGTCAACCCCCCTGCCATGCTCTCAATGGATAGAGCTAGCCTGGTACAATCACGTTAACATACCCCAGGAGCACTTCCTAGTTCTCCAAAGCCATAAATACTTTGGAAAACATTACCAATAATGCCCTCAGGAGAGAAGCAAACTATGGAAGATGGGTTACTTCTCTCCACAATGTATTAAAAACTAAGCCCACAATGCTGACCTTCTCAGGGCAGCAAAAAATTGCTTTGAGACACTGATGGATGAAGCGGTGACCATGGGCTAAAACAAATAGAGCAGTCCAAGTAATTACCACTGCCTTTGACTTCCTGGCCATTCCTTAGTGTGACACTGAACTCTTCCCAGTATTCCCATCAATCCCACTACTGACTTTACTGAGATGTTGCAGTATTTGAAAGGGGGGGCTCAATCACATGATGTCCAGAGGCTGCATGACCAAAACTATTCAGTTCTATAAAATTAGTGTCATGTGAAAGATGCCCACTGGCAAAAAATTAAAGTGAGGGATCCATCCTGAACCCCACAGGATGGTTTTGCTCATCACACTACTACTCACCCAGTGAGTTTGGTTTTTTCAGGAAGGTGGATCACTGTTGCATTAGAAGAGATTCGCAATGCAGGATGTGCTGTGTCAGTCAGCAGGTGAAATCGAGTTCCTGGTACAATTCATGACAAAGAAAGACCAGATCTGAGAGAGGCTGGCTACATTAACATAAGATGAATCACAAAATGTTAAGCTACAATTACAACCATTTTAGCTGGACATCACAGGTAGGAGTGACATCTTGTCTGTCACTCCTACCTGTCTGCTGGTTGGAGTGACAGAAAATCAGATGCAAATGCAAGGAGTCTCCCAAGCTGAGACAACAATCTAATATTCAGAAATGCACATAGGTGATAAAGAGGTCTTTAAGAGTATGTAAGAAGTTTGAATGATTTTAAATCGATTGTTTGTTTTTTTTAAATAGCAAATCTGAATTTTGAGGCTGATTTGGAAGAACCATACATAACACTGTTTATCTGGAAATCTTAAAGTTTTAATCATCCATTACGTTTTGAAACTGCTTTGCACGCTTCCTCATCACTCCAGCTCCATTAGGTTTTAATTGTGAGAGGTCTTCTTTGAGGTCGTGACAAATTTTATCTGATTGTGCTCTGTCAGATTCAAGCAAAATGAGATCCCCTGAAGAATACTTAATCACTTCATCCCTCTGACAGAATTCAACATTTTTGCTTCTGAGGTCATACCAGTTTTACACAGGACATAAATATACAAACTTCAAGTGAAGTAGTCCTGATTATGCTAATTTTAAGCAGAAGGAAAACTTGATATAGATTTGAGTTAATGAGATAAAAACTTCAATAACTTGGTCACAACCATATTGGGAACTACAGGAATAATTTTCCAAGAAAAATGTTTGGCTACTTTGCCATTTGATCCCACTGTTTTGACATCAGGAAATGATGATCTACCTTTAGTTGAGATGAGAGCTGCTTCACTTTGTTCACTTGTCCCAAATGGGTTGACAGCCCTCAAGTAGAAGAAATAGTTCACATTGGGCTCCAGGGATACTTTCAATTCAGGTTTCTTTATACCGGCGAAAGATCTGCAAATGTTGAAGGTACATGAAAATGGATGCAGGTATCCAAAATAGGGAAGGCTAGTTTGTTTTATGCCAACAGCTAAGTTCCCTAATCGTTTTGTTTACTACTGAAATAACAAACACCATACAGAAACTCCAAATGAGAAAGGCGTACATTGCTTTCACAAACAACTGGGCTGTGTAGGAGCCTCAGCATTTCACTTGAGAGATTGTCCTCACCTTGTCTGATGAAGATTGAAGCCTTTGTTCCTGCACCACCTTATCACCCAGTGCAGTAATTTGATGTAATGAACACTTTATGTTAGTTTTGTGGCATAATTCATCACATAAAATTTGAATCAAATCCTCATCTGCCTCCTGCAAAAAGTCTGGTTTTTTTACAAAATGAGCAGTCTTCTGAAGAAAAAACCCCACCTTTTTATTAATTAGTTACATGATACTGAGTGCACTTGTGTTTTACTATGGGTACATGCCGCAAGCCCAAAAGAATTGATGCCATTATCTGAGGCAACACATAAATCATGCTCCTCATCATAGAACGGTGATTAACTTCTTATTAGGAACTCCTCACTCACAAATCCTTCAGCAGCTAAGCCTGGGCTCTGTCTTTGTTGTGGTACCATGCACTCTAACAGGGCAGTTCTGCAGGAGGCAGAGCAGAGGAGCTGCCTACACACAGTTCCCTGCTTTGACTATGCTCCC
Source organism: Parus major (assembly GCF_001522545.3). Taxonomy (NCBI): domain Eukaryota; kingdom Metazoa; phylum Chordata; class Aves; order Passeriformes; family Paridae; genus Parus; species Parus major. The sequence continues at coordinate 21,819,779 of NC_031799.1, forward strand.
CAGTGCAGTGCCTCAAAAACTCCAGCCCTCACATCCTCTACCCCTGGTGTCTTGACACGCCGCTAGAAAGCAGGAGTCAAGACACCCACTCAATCTGCTTCACAGGTGCTTTTAAGTACCAGTGAAAGCATTTTCTAGAAAGATGCTGTTTTATTTTCTACCATGACGGCAGTATGAAAGATTGGCTTAAAAAATTCTCTTGCACTGGATCTTGACTTTCCTCATTTTTTGCCTCCTATGGTAACAGAAAAGCCAGACAATATACATGCTCTATTGTATTGCAGGTGAAGACTCTTTATCTGCATAAAGTAGGCAATTCCCTCCCAGAAATGCTTTTAGGAATCTACAACGCAAGTATTTAAATTCCAGAATGGGAGACCTGCCTTTGGAGAGCGAGCAAAACACTTTCCCTTCTACCTCAGGTTTGAGAGGAGCCCACGATGGTTTCTGATGGCAAGCAAGGCCTCTGTGAGAAGCTGGACTAAATAACTTTTTCCAGCACAAATTGCTGGGACCCCAGAGGCGGTCAGGCGAGCGAGTCAGCAGTCAGATCAGTTCGTTGCTATTCATTAGGGGTGACTGTTTTTACACATATATCCCACCAGAGAGCAGTACAAACTGAAGAATAATCAGTGATCCTCCATCGGGATTTTTCACATGCCTGCTTCTGCTGCATTTATCACATCGAGGTAAAATCTCATACAGCTCTTAATACACCAGATTCCTGCTTACAGGAATATGGATCTATTTCTAGGAGGATGGCATCTTCAGAAAAGACTGGTGTGTCATCCTTATTAGTCTGTGACAGGTATTTTGCACTGACAGTTGTCATTAAGAGCAATTGAGAGCATCGAGAAAATGCTCTGGGTGCTTTTGTGATCTGTTCCTTCAATTTAAAAGAATTTCAGAGAGTCTGGGACGCCAGCATGATCAGCAAAAGACTATGCTACCTTTCAGGGAATGTGTTACATGAATGCTGGAACTGATGCAGTGAAGAGAAATGACAGAAATTGCATGGTTTGCCTCACCCTCATGAGTGACCAAGGCCCTGACCACAAGAGCACTTCAGCAAGGCACTGACAGCACAGGAGGCTGAAAGGTTTAGGGAAGAAGTGTAACCTGATGAACTGACCGATGAGAGCACAAGCTCTTTAGACTTGAGTATAGGGGACAAAATTAAATATTAATGGATTGAAGAAAATTACAAGGTAAGAACTGACAAAGGAGGCAAATATAAAAGAAATGAGAGAAAGGAAAAACAGAATAGAAACAGAGGTAGGGGTGAAGAAGTAGGCACCTAACCTTTGTTGAAATTTTCCCATGCGTCCTAGGGAAGACTTATCTGATCTGTTCCTTAAAAGCAGCACACAGACATCTTTGATGTGAATCTGAAGCACAGACCATCAGAGAGGAATTTCTAGCAAAGAGTTACAAGTGAGATTAAAAGAGGACATGCTAAGCTATTCCTTGAAATCTGTCTGTAGCAATATGTAGATCAGCATGCCTTAAGCACAGTGATGCCCTATACGTGACACCTTCTTCTGTCTGCTGGAAAATGGTCATGTAAGTCAGTATCCTTCCAAAGAAATTAGGAGATCTTCTTTTTCACTGTGTACTATTTATCAGATGATTAAATAATAAAACACAAAACAATTTCTAAATTTAATTAGACAGTTGCTTGTGGTATAATGAGTAGACATAGTGTGGATCCTAGAGATATATCATAGGTATTTAAGAACATGTTGGGTCCAGTTATTTGCAGAATAGGATCAGCAATCAAAGTTCACACTTAGGCCTCTTACAAATATGAAAATCTCCAGATCAGAATTTGGATGCATGTTTAAATCAGAGGGCAATAGCATGCTGCTTTCCAGTCATAATAGTGAGACAGTAAAGTCTTGACTTCAAGCAGATCTGGACTGTAAAACGGTGAGCAGATTTTCGAATAGCATTCTCTGCTTGGTAATCTATTTCAGCCAGCTTTAAGCTGCCTAAGAATAAGAGCCCATCAATTTTAGCTACGATTAAGGCTTAAAAACAGTCCTGCTGCTGCCAACTAATGAAACAGAATATGCTGACAAGAAGGAATTTCATTTGCTACATTCTGAGCCAGATCCAAGCGCAAAAGAAGCTGCGTGCGAAGAAGTAGGTCTTGCTAACTTGAGGGTAGGGTGAAGGGGGAGAGTGCATACTGAGGGCTCCCCAGCAGTCACAGTAGTTTAGCATGCTTTAGATTGTCTCTGCAAAAGCAAGGATGAGGAGAAGGTATGATTAGTGCTTAGCTTACAGCATACAGGTTATGTGTAGGAGAAGGCGAGGGAAAATGCATCCTGACTGTGTTGGTGGAAGGCTGTTTCATTTCTGATTTCTTGTAACAAGCATTGCAGATGGATCTTCCTCAAGCTCACCTTAAGTAGTGAACTGTAATTTTGAAATAAAAAGAAATCCACCTACAACATTTCTAATGTCAGATAGCTTCTACTTTCTATACACCTGCCCACCTTAGAGATGATTTGAAATGTAATAATGTTGATATCAAAGTGTGAGGCATTCTGGTCTTTAGATTAAATGCTATCTTATTTGCACTGTCCTCTCAATTTCTTGGTATGGTTGATTAAAAATTAGTGGATAGAAAGTCAAGAAGCATTTGAAGTTAGATATTTTAAATATCTCCTCTCAATCCCCTTCATTGTAAGAGGAATCTATAAGACTGAAAATCCACTCCTCTGATATCAGGTACATGCTATTTAAAGCAGAACAAAAAGGACATGCATGTTCCTTCACCTTTAAGTTGCCAAGGAATATTATAGTAGTGGTTTCCTGATAAATCTGTAATTTCTCTGGTTTTAGGGAAATCTGATGCTATGTTTTCATGTTCATTTCTCTCATCAGCATCCTCATTTATTTAAAGGAAACAACATCTAGGGGCTATTTTTTAATATTGCCTGAACCCAGCAAACGATATGCCTTGCAGTGATTCACAACACCCTCTGTGCTATAATTGTCATTTCCACCCCCAAGATCCCACTGAAACAGTACCTCCAGAGCTGTGCTGCTATCACTGATATGGAGTTAGGGCGAAAGTATGCAAGCTTCTCAAGATACATGTGGAAGCATACAGAAAGGTTGCACCATGATTGGAAAAAGCTCTTGAAGCTAAAAATAAAGAGCAAATAACTCTGACTTTGCTCCCAGCTGTGCTGCATGCCTCCTCTCCCTCTCC
>NC_031799.1:21823205-21905121 GCF_001522545.3 Parus major
TCTCCTCTCCTCTCCTCTCCTCTCCTCTCCTCGAGTCTCCTCTCCTCTCCTCGAGTCTCCTCTCCTCGAGTCTCCTCTCCTCTCCTCGAGTCTCCTCTCCTCGAGTCTCCTCTCCTCGAGTCTCCTCTCCTTGAATCTCCTCTCCTCTCCTCGAGTCTCCTCTCCTTGAATCTCCTCTCTTCTCCCCTGTTTCCAGTACTATTATGTGAGCAATGAAAGACTGGCTCCTCTTGTTCCAGCATTAGACTTGCTCCATAAGGAAACTGAAAATTTCATTCCCTAGAAGTGCTGGTCTTGCACTGTCAGAGAGGATGACACTCAGTAACTTCCATTTTCACAAGCTCACCACATACTTCACTTATTTCTGCCTCCCTGAGTCTTATGGATTTCTCATGATGTGACACAGGCTTTCCATCTCAACAGCCTACATACCTAATCCCTGGACTACATTTCTCACAGCTTTCCATCTTCCACCCACAACTCCATTGACTTCTCAACACAAAGAGGCTGAACAGTAAGAAAATAGCAGAGCTCTTGAAACTGAAAGAAAGATTTCAAAGCGTCACTCATAAAGATTCTGGAAAAAGATTCAACCTGGGAAGGAGCTTTAAAACCACTTCAGCAGGCCAGGGACTCGTTTTTGCTAAAAATTAAAAATTATTTCAATGAAATGATGTCCCTCAGGTGACAAGCTGCCAAGAACAGAGAAAGGAGAATGGAAAATGTAGATTTGGGTGGTGATTTTCTGGTTATTTTTCTGGTGTATTTTTTATGTTTTGGTTGGTTGGGGTTTTGTGGTTTTTTGTTTGGTTTGGTTTGTTTTTTGACAGTATTTGAAAGGAACTTTTAGTGAGGTTTTGTTTCTAGATGTGCTTCATATTCTCTCCCTGGGGAACTAGGAGCTACTCCAAGGATGCTCTTGGAGTTACTCAAAAGCATCCTGGGCAGCTGGCTCTAGGGGACCCTGCTTGATCAGGGGTGCAACTCTATGTGATCTCCAGAGGTCCCTTCCAACCTCAGCCATGCTGTGATTCCATGGCATACCGAAGTTTACATGGGGCTGACTTAGACCACGTTTCTCTCTCTAGCTGTTCAATCAGGGTCTTTCTCGCTGTTTGCTCCTTTGGTGGTGTCCTTTACCTTGGGTGAGCTTCCAGAATGACATCTGTGAAAGCAGCCTTACAGGATGGGACCATGCTGCCTTCTCCAGAACTTTCCTTGAATGTTTTTCCCTGACCTCTGCCTTCTGTGCCTGCAGCAGCAACCAAATGAACTTTCCAGGGTTGCTGCGAAATGTGCTTGAACTCCTACCCAGGGGACTGGGAAATTGCTTAGCTCCAGGGCTGCTGAAAGCACAAAAGGCTCTCTATGAGACAGCTCCACATTTGGCTGATCCCCAAGATGCATGTTGCTCAGGAAACCTGCAAAGGACAAACTCTAAGCTTTCAAGGAAAAAAGAAAATCAGAATCTACAAGATTTGAGACCAAAATTCTGGGTGTGCATAGAGTCAGAGTTTTATTCTACCTTACATATAGGTGCTTCATTTCTAGTCAAGTTGATTGACTTCTATTCAAGTTGATGTCCAGTTCTAAGTTGCACCTTTGGGGCCCTTGGATATGAGCAATACAGGCAGTGTTCTCCATCTACCAGTGGGATTTTTTCCTCTCAACTTTATGTAAAATCTTAGAAAGAAACCTTTAAAAATTTTTTTTTTCATCATTATAACAACTTGTGACACTACAGAAGATTTCCAGGTTATTCTCAGGGGATGATTTAGGAAAGAGGGAAATTGTTTTCAGGGAAAGTAAGTGGCAAAACATTGTCTTTGACACACAAAAAGGGGTCAAAGCCCTTCTTCAAATAGAGAATTTTAAACTATAGCAATTCTAAGAAAATTCATTATTTTGTCCTGTGTAAAGTTTTCACACTTGTCACAGTTAAAGGCCAGCTTCTGCTGACAGGGAGGCCAGAAAGTCAAATGTGACTCAGTATAATTATAAACACGTTAGATTTTACATAAGGTCACTTGAGAAAGCAAAGGGGTCTGTTCTGGAAGCCTTTTGCCACATTTATCACCACACAAGCAAACACTTGGTGTTACCAACGCCTTGCTCATAGATTACAGAGATCAGCACAGTTTCTGGTTTAGTTTTGAGAAAAAAAGTCAATTCCAGATAACAGCACACAAACTTGAAGGCAAACAACCAGCTTATGTTTTGAGAGCAGATCCATTATCTTTGACCAACAGTGACTTTGGCAGGTTGACAGGGACCTGATGGCCTCATGAAATATGTTTGAAACAGAGCAAGCCCCTCCGAGAGGCAGGAGAACTGGGCGAGACCTCTCCTTGATTGCAGTAATGCAGCACACTGGTACTGCATGATAAAAAGTCTCCCACCCACACAGAAATTTTTAATTTCAGTTTTCAGCCTACTTTTGTAAGGAGCAAGGCATTCACAATTTCACAGTTGTACTTCTCTCCTACAAAGCTATGAACACTTCAGTCCACTAAACTAATTTTGACTTCAGGGCATGAAGCCCTTCCCTCCTCTTCATGGAACTCTCCCCTCTCTACCCCATCTCCATGATGCCCACATGAACTAGCCCACAGGTGAAGATCTTAATCAGGCTTCTCATGAGGTGAAGATGACAAGCTCAGCTGGGCTGAGGCTCTTCCACAGGATCCTGTATGTCAAGTCACCCCTCTCCACAAAACTTCTCAGAACTTTCCAACTGTATTTTGCTGGAAAATTGTTTTTAGAAGGCAAACAAAGACCCCTAAGGACATACAGATCACCATCTAATTCCCTGCATACAGCTAAAAGGTTGGAACTAGACGATCTTTAAGGTCTCTTCCAACTCAGGTTATTCTATGATTCTATGAATCTGCAACAATTTTCTCTGCATTTCAGCACAGTGCACAGTAACACAGCTCAGGGGTGCCAACATCCTGCCTTGTCCTCTCCTCTACGCAGCACAGTCTTAGCATAGAGGAAGACAAAGAGGGCCTGGCAAAAATAGCCACTACTCCAAATTTCAAAGCTACTCTTGGAGCCCTGTGGCATGTCTGCACAGCCAGGCAGCACAGGACTCAGCTGTGCATTGAGAGGCCTCTGCATGCACATCCAGACAGCAAGATGGATCAGCAACATTACTGAGACACCCATATCACCCTTGCTATGCTCAGAGATTACTTCTGTCTTGTTCTCCACAAAGCGAAGAGCAAACAGGGCCATGCTCCTCCATCACTCGTCTTCCCCGGGGCCACGGCAGCTTCGGGGCAGCGATTGCTCCCCCGCCCAGCACAGCCCCGAAGCTTCTGGCTGACTGCAGACAGCACAACATCTCCGTGGTTTTAGCCCCAGATGAAAGGGATTGTCCGGTTAAGCAGAATAAAAAGGAAGCGCTTTTATGTCTCAACCTAATCTCACAGATTAGTGCCTGCCCCTTAAATTCCTCAGCACACAGAAGCAGATTTCTTCCTTACGCGGCCGCAGGCAGAATAATCTCTTGCGTAATGAGCCGCGGTCTGCGGGACGGTCATTAGCGGCTGCCTGATCTGACCGGGGGCTTTGGTGGCACTGACCTGAGACCTTCTCCCTCCGGCGAGTGCTGCCGGCAGTACTCCAGGATGAAGGACTCGGCGGACACGGATGCGGAGCTCCAGCGGACAGTGGCTGTGTCCCAGCACACGGTGCAGTCCTCGGCCTTGATGGTGGGCACAGCGGGTGCTGGGGACACAAGGACACGTTAGCTGCACTGCCCGAGGGGCATCTTTGGAGGGGAAGGAACAGTCGCCTCCTTGAAAACCCACGCGATGGATTTTTGCCCATCCAGCAGTGTTCTTCTGCTTGTTTGTATTTGAATGGCAGAGGGGTATATTACAGGGAAAACAAACAATGAGAACATGCTGCGAAAGTCACTGTGAATAGTTGTGCATTTGTCACACCCTGGTAATGGTGAATTTTTATGCCTTTTATGTCTTTCCTCAAGCAATGTTTCCTCATTTCTGCCAATCTGCAAGGAGCAGAGCACCGAGGCAGCGCTGTCTACAGCTCTCCCTGCATCACCTCAATTCTGTCCTCAGCAGTCCCTGCATGAACTGCATCAGAAACAAATGTGCTGCTGCAAAAATGACAGGGAGATGCTGACTTTCTGTTTAATTATGTCCTAGTTATTTTTGCAATGCTAAAATTTGGTCCTGTAATTTCTCCTTTTTAGAGATTCTGTTTAAGAGCTACAGGCCGAACTGCAATACAGAAAACTGAATATAAAATAATGCACTAGCTGCAAGTAATCAAAAGCTATTGTGTGAAACTGCACATTCAACACTGTAGGCTGAAAATGAATTAGTTGTATTCTCTTTCTTTTTCCCATTCTGGGAAATGACAACAGAAAACACCTTACAACCTGCTGTGAAACTCACACAAACAGTCCTAATGCCAATCCTAAAAGAAAGTGTACTAATTAAAAAAAAATAAATAAAAAAAGAGTAATAAAAATTAATTTTATGATTCCAAACAGGAAGCCTAAGACAAAAGTAGGGATTAGATGTTTTTACAACAAGATAATCTAATAGAATTACAGGAAACATTCCAGGTGCATTCTGTTTTTTAAGAAAAATATTTGTTTTTACTAGAAAAGGAGGAAAGAAAAACACCCACAAATGTTTAACCGTTTCCTGGTTTAATTGAAATCAGGAAGTTAGCAGTTCAGGTTAAGATTTACTTTATGTTTTACTACAGGAACAGTTAATGTATGTATTCAGCAGAGCAATGGATTTGTGGGATACAGCATCATCTGGTTATACCTCTTTATAGCTTCCTCAGCAATAGTTCCTTCATTCTCTTTTGGTAAGTTTGATTATCGCCTGTTTCTAAATGTATTCTTGCTAAAAAATAAAAAATGAGTAGCTGAATCCCCTAATACCTCCATTCAGCATCTTGCACACATACCTACATCTGTGTATATGTAAACAGTATGTCACAAGATAATAAGATTTTTTTAATGTAATTTGAAAATATCTGTCTGAAGAGTAGCTGAAGTGAGCATACCAAAAAAAAGCTGTTACTGTGCTTCTGAGACTCTTTTAAAAAATTAATTGCAGCTAGAATACATAATCTAATTTCATTGTAATATTCTGGAACTCATGTAAGTGATTGTAAAAGAGGCAAGGAGCCAACAGGGTGAGAATCACACAGGTTTTGAGCAACAGCAGAAGCTGTGTTCACTTCTGTGTCCTTAGGACTGCAAGGAGAGATCACCAGGAGGTCAGTTGTGGGGCAGAGGGATACTTCCTGTCTTCAGCATCATCCCCTCACAGAAAACACTGTTTGGAAACAGAGAGCTCCTCAGCAGAGGGAAGGACAAGCTGTGAGCCTGGGAGGTGGAGGAGCATGGGTCAGGGGGCTCTGGGGGGATGTTACAGCAGCATCTACCTTCATTCCCCACAGCTCTCCACACTACACTGACACCTCTACAGGTGCAGTGCCATCAGAGAAATTTTATGGGCATTCCCAACAACTGGAAGAGTCTTTGTTCAGCTATTTAGGTATATTCCTATAACAGCATATACCAGCAAATTATTTTCTTGTATGTGTGAACTTTTAATCTGAATTACTAAATATAAACTCTGTATTCTTGCTTCTGAGTTCATTGGGCTACTTAAAGAATTTATATTTTATCTTTATATCAAAGCAGCTGGACTCCTGTTGAAGAACTGGCTTCAATTACTGGTGCTCATCTTTCTGCCTTTGGTGTTGGAGAGATGCAGCAATTTTGCATCAGCCAGTCCTCAGCAGTGTCCCCAAAAGCCCATTTGAGGCTCATGCACTCCAGAGGAAGTTCAACTGAGCTTTGAGGGAAAGTGTTTAATAGTTTAATTATAATAAACTAAATATAAAAATATTTAGTTTAATGTTTTTAAACTAAATAAACTGTTACCCAGTTTATTTGTTTTCATACAAAAATAGGCCGAAGGAAGCCATTAAAGACTCCTATAAATTAACTTTTCTTAGTAGGATTAAATTTTTAGGAAAAGGTATGGTGAGCCTGACACCAAAAGACAGAGATTTCTTAAACATAATGGTTTCAGAAAGGTGAAACCCTTTTAAAATTATGATTTTTAATCTTAGCAATAACAATAACTAGCTACCAATAACTTGTAATTATTTGTGCATTTGGCAGAAAGTCTGCACCATGTTTACAGTTGCATTGCTGAGGCTAAATTTTGAATTTTCCCTTTGAGTTCTCTGGAAAATAACCTTTGTTAAAATATAAATCACAAATTAAGTACTGGGGAGAATTATCAACAGATTTGAAGACTAGTAGATTAAGCAGAAGGCTTGAAGCTGTGGCTGCTGCCAAGTGATTTCATCAAGAAACTCAGTGTGGTACAGAATTTTTTACTGTGAAATTATTAGATATCCTTGCCTGTATTTGTGATCACAAGAATGGAGTAATTGTTTTTATCCTGTAGCACCGAAAAAAATTGTCTGACAGGAGGGCCTTAAACACAAGGATGCTTCTCCTTGCTTGTAATTCAAGAAGCAATAGTTTTGTCAATACAAATTATTAAAGAAATTAAAGCTCAGAAAAATTAATCAGTCAAATGAAGCTCATAAGCAATACTCATCGAGTTACTCATCTCAATTTATACTACATAAGCAGCAGCAGAGCCTCTCAGGCACACCTGAGATTTGTGTCCCACTGAGTAAGACACAGCATGTAAGAGCAGTCCTTCCCTTGAAAAATTAATAACTTAAATCAATGCAACATTGATGTATTCAGGTGGATGGAAGAGAGGCAAAACATGCAGCCATCTCTTCCACTGTAGGCAGGAAAGGGAGGAGCAGCAGGGAGCAGCCAGGTGGCTTTCCCAGAGCTTCCATGGAGCACTGCAACACACTCAAAAGATAAATATATAATGGGCTGCCCTGATGCCACAGCCATGTGGCCCAACAGTGGAAACATCTTCAAATTTGAATGCCTTCAAGTTTCCTCTCAGGAGCAACTATGCCACTATCTCTCAGTGAACAGAGGAATGACTGTGAACTGCCTGCTATCTGGCAAATGGGCTAAATGAAGCAGTTTCTCCCGTGTCAGTAACTCTGTGGACTAAATTAGTCTAAGGACCCGAAACTTGTGATAATCAAATGACAAAAATGTACATACCTGTTTTAAAAATGGCTTTTTCACTGGGTAAACTGCAGCCTGTGCCATTCACAGCCATGACCCACACACTGTAGCAGCGATCTGGCTCCAGGTCCTCCAGAACGCAGTGGCTCTCTTTCACTGTCACTCTGTACTCTTCCACTAAGGCTAGGAGAACACACAGATGCACAGGACTTCACAGTCATGTTTGCACTGGCAGGGCTTACAACTAAACCTCTCATCACATTAAAAACAAGCAATTTAAAAAAAAATCTAGAAATTATTACTAGGTAAGATCTCCATATTTCACTCTGACAGGAAACTTCTGATGTGCCCTTGAGTTGAGTGTATGCAAATACCATTTATGGCAAGTGAAGATTATTGCCCTCGGTCCTCCTGGACTGCAAATTTGGGACATCCAACCAGCAGTTACCAACCCTGGTGTCACCACTATAACAACAATTCCTCACAATGAAGTGTATAGCACTTACTCTGATGAATTCTGTTATATACCACTTAGCTATAAATTACATACTACAAAAAGCCCTTAAAATCCTTTAGCCTGCATGTATACAGATACATGGATTTGTGCAGAGCCTGGTCACTGAAAGTGACCTTATGTTCTACTTTGAGCTTTTTAATGAAAGAGCAATTCAACCCCCTTTATTAAATTTCAATTTTTAACGTTTGAAATATTTTGAAAAAAATCTTTGTCTACATGTGAAAATACTGACTGCCTGTTCCTAATGCTTTTTCAATGAGGACATATTTCTGAAGCACATGCAGGGTCCTGAAAACATAATGAAGCCTGTTCCCTTAGGAGCTCTGTCTGCAGTGCCTTGAGTAACAAAGGGGCAGCATGGACACATTCTCTCTGAGGGCCAGATCTTGTAATGAAAAAGCAGTTTAGCAGGTGAAAACCACTGCCCTTGAGTTCACTGACCACGATATTACCTTGCATTTGCAGGGACAAAGGGGAGGAGAAGAAACAACATCTTCCTCATGATCTCTCCCACCATTGTCTGTCTTTAGTTCTATACAGACGCCTTCACAGCCATTCTTCTTCCCATGTCCCGGGCACTTCCCTGCAGCTCATCCTCCCATCTGCTTACCCCAGGCCAGGGCAGAAAGAGCAAGATCTTACGCACCCCCTGCATCTTTGCTGGCTTGCAGCTCCTCCATACAGTAGACCTGGAAGCAGTCGATGGTATCCCCGTCATTCACAGCCCAGTAGACAGCAATGGAGGTGCTGGTGGCTGAGTTTGGCTCCTGAGGTATGACAGTCGGGGTCTGTGGGACTGAGATGAAAGTCTCCCATTGTTACACATGCTCATGTGTTTTCAGCTAAATTATCTACAAATACATGAGTCAAGCCAATTTCTTATTTTCACTCAGGTTGCTTATTTCCACAGAGCAAGTACAGCAGGAAATACAGAACAGTGGTGCAGTTTTAGAGCAATAGATCTTCATAAACTAGGATCAGAAAAAAGTATCTGCTCAGCGTTGGAAGCCCCCCATTTCCCTCACAAGTCTGGACAAAATGCAGTCCCAGTACTGGGACCACCCAAACCCAGCACAAAGCGTGCGCCTACACCCTCCTCCAGAGAGATGTGTGTACTGATCCTGGAAATGTGGACAGCAGACAGGACCTGCCACACCAGGAGGAGATCCATGCAGTGTGCCAGTGCCACTGACAGCAGCTGGGTTGTGCTTCAGGCACAGAAGGCTCTAATTGCACAGGGGAGCAAGAGGCTCCCTGCACTTTCGGGTCCATTCCTGCTCTGGGGTGGACTCCTACGCACACACACAGTTTGGCACTCCTTCATGCCATGGTCATTTCCCCACAGACCCAGAGGACTGAGAATTTTTTGTTTGCAGGTGGACCTGAACTCTGCCAAAGCACCTGAACCCCATGGGGCTAGCAGGATCATTCCTCACAGAGTGCTTCAAAGATTTCCAAGGCTCCCCAGCTTTCACACAAACTTTTGTCTCCTGATTGACACAGATATAGCCCCAGATGAGATATTGTTCGCCTCTGTGATTATGTCATAGAAGAGAGGGAGGGGAAAGAAAGAAGCAAAAAGCCCCAAAAGATGATAATTGTTAAAGTGATTGCAGGGAACGAAAATACATGGTTCTATTTCTTCACCCAGTAAATTTCCATATTTCATGAATTCTCTTAGAATCTCAGCAGAAAGCTTTAGTGTTCTTTTCAGTTATCTCCACAGTAATGATGATGATCCCCTGTGGCATGAACAAGGCAAATGCAGATGCTGGCTGTTTCCTTATGATTTATACAGAGAGCTACCAGTACAGTAGCATTACATCTGCTTCCCATTGAGAAAAAAAAATTATCCTTCTTATTGCTAAAAACAATCCTCATTTTGTCTTTTGACTTCATCTAGAGTTGGCAATTAAGAAATTTATCATCTTTAGGAAAATACTTCCTTTCAGTGGACATGGTGGGGAAACCAATTTTTTTTTTCCCACGAAGTTGCCTAGAAACCACTATTTTTGATCACAGAAACCCCACAGTTGCAAGATTTATTATTATGCCAAATCTGAACAGAAGCTATTTTACTGAATGAAACTTCTTTCTGAAAAAAAAATAAATCATAGATCAAAATTCAGTTCAGCAACATTGAGAAACATTTGATTTCTAATTTCCTTTTCCATAATATGAAACAATTTGAAAGGAAGCAATTTCAAAACAAGTAGCTGAACTATTATCTTCAGAAACAGAACATTTATGCATTGTCCTCTTTTTAAGTGAATTTTAATCAAAAAATGAGGTATTTGCAATATGAGTTTGACTAAATTATATTTTTCAACAGAAAAGTGGCATATGTTCTCATCAGTTTTCATTGAAGTCCTGTGGTGTAAGGAAGTTTTCCATCATGCTATGTAATCTCCACAGTAATCAAGAGTTTCCTGATGTAATGAGAAACAGTATTTCCTCACATTGTGTACTTAAAGGAGGAGAGCAGATACATTTCTCTGTGACTCTATTGGCAACTTCTTTACCATCAGCAAAGGTCCTCACCTTCCAGTATAAAAGGTCAGACCTTGCAGTGGGCTTTGGAAATAATTACTTTTAATTTTTTTAATTATTCCCACTCTTCTAATCCCAGGCAGAACCTGTGTTCCATTATGTTCAACATAATGCTGCAAGGGTTTTTTATGCTAATGTATTTATGAATGGAAATGGATTACATGAAAGGAGGAAAATTTTGAGGGAAAAGGGCTTTTCATTAGTGGACGTGGAAAATTTGTAAATGGAGGGCTTTTTGAAGGAAAGATGTTTCTGAAGTGCTGAAAATAATGATCTATGAAATTGTTCTGTACAACACGATTCTTTCTGAAGGAGAATACTGGCACATTCATATGCATTTCATCATACAACTTCAGTCTGTTAAAATTCCAAGTGTCTGAAAGTGGTCCCCAGTATGTGATAAATTATGTATTCAAACCATTCAATTCCAAATCAAGTTTCATGTATACATGTAAGTATTTTCCTTCGGGAGGGTTGTAACCTTGAAAAAACAAACTATCAAATAAATAAGAAAAAACACACAAAATTTTTTGACTACTGCTTGCCAAAGCAAAAATCTGATAGTAGTTGAAATACTTTGCAGTAAAAGTGAAGACAGAAAACTAGGTATGTTAAAGATTAAGTAAGCATAAAGGAGCTTTGAAGATCTCTTACTAGCAGACAATTATTCATTTGCAGTTTGTTGAAGAAAACTGGTCTGGAAACACAGCCAGCAAACACAGTAGCCAATGCAAACTAACCCAGAAAGCCAACTTCAGCAGTTTAGGGAAATAAATGTTGGAGTGGCTTGTGGGAAAAAGAAACACATAGCTCTGTCCTCATGTATGACCTTGCCAGTGGGAAGCAGCCTAGGAGGAATGAAAGGTTGCACCAATGGGACTGCAAGAAGAAGTTTAGGAGCTAAGCCAAGACACACAGCACATTTACACCAGCAAGTTAACTGGCAGAGTGAGTTAGAAAAATGGTCTTTTTATCTGACTTCCTAAAAAAATGTCACTGCAATAATGCTGCATGCACAAATGCCTGTCCAGCTTCACCTGAGAAGCTTCAAATGCCATAGGTGAATTCATACACATCTGACAAGGACATTAACATCTCAGATATATTTGAGTTCCGGTAAATCTAATAAAAGCAGAATAGGGAGGAGAGAGACAATCTCCCCATACTGACACTGCTAAGTGCACTCAGCCCTTATTAGACACCAGAGGGTCTGCACAAGGTGGGCACTTCTCCAATGTCCCATTAGTCTTGAAAATCCAGCCAGTGAACAAAGCACCTTAGGGGATCTAATGCTCTAGTTTCAGTGCTCAGGGACCAAACACATGAGAAAGGGGCTTCCCTTCAAAACCCAGGCAGTGACTATGATGGCAGTGGTGGATGTGACAACAAATGGGAGGCCACAAAGCATGACAGTGAGAAGCGAGATCCCTAAACCACAGCTCTCTTGAAAAAGAAACCCCAGAGTGAGGTCCCATTATGAAGAAAATGAATCCACAAAATGGTGCTGACAAGATATTTGTTGACAGCTGTCCAGATTTAGATAATACACCTATATATATACAGGCAGAGCAGAAAGCCCCGTCAGGCTTTTTAAAGGACATGAAATATCAGACAGAGATAAGTAAACCCCTTTCTCATGTGCAATTTTCACTGCTACCCTCCCAGGCAGAGGCTGTTTCTAGCTTTAGTTAACCATTTTCTCTTCACATCCCTTGAGAGTTTCAGGTGCATCCATTCACTTGTGACAAGTCCAGGGACCTCAGCCATCAACCAGCCCCGTCCTCATTCCCACACCAAGCATTCTGGGGCTGCCACCCTCAGAGAAAGAGAGCTTAGGAGACACTTTGAATGCGTCTTCTATCTCTGCATGCAAGAAAAAGCAACTTCTTTATCCCTGGGAGTTTTAGATCGAGCCCTTCAGCTTGTCAGAGGTACAGATGTCTGACATGATGCAAGAATCCCCCAGTTTAGCACTTCTCCCTCTTGCTCATCTTACTGTACCTACTATAAGCCAAACACTTGTGCACAATTAAACTTCATTTTACATTCAACTCTGATTGCTAATTACATGGTTTGCAAATCTACACTTGTCAAATAGATTCTATTTTTAGCTTCCTGAGATTCACAAAGTGTTGCCAAAACGTTAGCTTTTGTGAAGACAATATCTGGAGTTTCTTACCAGCCACGTGTTGTAAGGAGTGTTGATTGCTTTGTCCTGGACTGTCTGCATAGTGCTCAAACAGTGAAAAAGCACTGGGCACCTTCTCCAAAGAGAGAGTGGTATCCATTGCAGAAAGTAACCTAATTGGAAGAAAACACATATCTGTCCATGTAAATCCTTTGTGGTATTCCATAGTTTTCCAAAGGCCAGAAATAAATAACACGTGGCATAAGCTTCTCTGAATATTTCCTGGGAACTTGAGGACAGCATGCAAAGAGAGGCTGTCTCCCTGATTTTGAACATTTAGACCATACTGCAGTTTCAAATCAGGAGCATAGAGAGAGTGCACGTGGTCTGTTTACACTTAACCCACAAGAATGTGAAGATGTGGAAGTTCTCAGCAAGACTCTCAAGAACACGGGTTTGGGCTTGCTAATGCAGTGCCTTTAGAGGTTACAAACCTTAGAGTTAACTACAGCAGCTGACTCCAGATATGTAATGTAAAGCAGCTACTTGTGGCAAGCCAAAAACCATGAGAGGGAAGATATATTTCCCTTAATTAGCTCATATGTGCTGGGTTCATTACATGAAAAAAACCCAAAACATTTTTAACCCTGAGACAGAAGCAGCCTCTAGAAAATGGAAGACATTTTTTTTTCAAGGCATCTGAACTTTAAATTTCTCCCCTTCTTTTTTTTTAGTCACCGAAGTAGTTAATTATGCATAATCTTAACAAAGCACAACAAACGTAATACACTTTCTTTAGAAAAAACATGCATTGTTAAATAGACTTGTTCTTAACCTTTTTTAGGTAGACAGGTATTATCAAACTAAAGTAATAACCAAGCCCATGCACCAAACAGAATAAACTTTATTGTGTAAGTAAAAAAGTAAAGATCAAACAGACAGAAAGCCTTAGAAAATGGTTTCGTCCCATTCTACCTGCATTTATCTTATGCAATAAACTAAATACAGATACATGGCCAGTTTGACTTGGGACAGGTGAGTCCAGATTTATAGTTCTAATTCTGGAGATTAATGGAAACCATGAAGGGGTGTTTGGCACATTCTCTTCAGACTGCTTTCCTGGGGCTGTAATTTGACTGTAAACTGAAACTCTGGTGTCACTGTTATGCCCCAGTCCGTGTCAGCACACATATCCCTGTGATGGCTGGGGCAGCACTGATGAGGGTATGTTTGATATGCACTGCACAATGCCTGAGCCCTCTGGGGAAAGTCAGGGGTGGTGGGCTGGGCAGTGCAGTTTTGGAGCTTGCACAGGACAAGCCTCAGCCAACTGCTCTGAATGTTTTCCCTTTACCTAGATTTTTTGGGGGTGGAATATGGGCTTCTGGTTGAACACTTCTTTCATAAAGGATGGGACTCATCAAAATCACTCCCTTGAGAAAATCCCACATGGCAGAAAACTGTTTGTGATTGTATGTATTTGCTGATGTGCAGTTATGCAAATTGTATGCATTTACATGATGCAGTTATGATGGGGCACCAGCTCACTGAAACACCCTGAATCAAGCAGTGCCAATAGAAAGCCATAGGAAAACATCAGCTCATAGTCAGGTTTTAAAATCTACTTAATCTCATTTTTATGGAGTTTTGTTGAGAAGCGTAGTCAAACTACCTGTGTTGCTTTGTGTTATAATCTTTCAGATTCAAAGTGATACAGAACCAGGCTAGTGAAAAAATAAATGTATTAGTGATATATCTGATCAGTCTAAAAGGTGGAAGCACTGTCACACTGGTTGTTGTATATATATGTATGTACAGTAATAACTACAAGGAGCTTCTGTTTAAAAATATCTGCATAGAGATTTAAAATTGAGCTGATGTTTTAATGTGCTATTTGTTTAATTAATGTATTACAGAACATGGTGGAACACTTAAAAAACAGTCAGTTACAACGACAAGTATGAAGCCACTTCTCTAAATTTCATTATTAGCGAGGTTTACAAAAGGTAGCTCTGTTATTTGCGGTGTGTTTTCAAAGCTTGCAAATACTAAATGAAGCATCCGGCATGCTAGGCCTAGTACTCACTACAGTGCACTTAACCCATACTTCATGTACCTTTTATTCAATTCTTTAGATGACTAGAGAAGGGAAAAGAAATGTGTTAACATTTTTCAAAACCCCCAAAGTGTTGAAAAGCCAGTCATGATCATCTAACAGTCTTTCTACTCTCCACAGACATAAAACACTACTGACTTGAGGTAGTGTGGAATGCTCCTCATTTGCACCAGCAGAGAATTTGTTTCCTTAGGAATATTTAATTTCAAAGCACTGGCTCAGCTGGATATTAGAGTATAAATCTTATTTTAAGCGTCTGATGGGTCAGTATTCAATACCTAGGTTTAAAGACAGAGCATAATCAAGTACTTTCTTAAAGCAGAACTTTTAGAGAAGGAAATCACTTGCACATTAAGAGCAGTAAAATACGAATTCTGGCGAAAATGTCCTTCATAACTTCTTGTTACTAGAAGCCATGTGAGATTTGTACTTATGGAATGAGAGTTTGTCCCATGCCCCAGGAAACTTCAGCTAATATTTCTTGGCCTGTGAACAAAAAAGTTCCTGTCCTTTATCCCTAACAGAAGGAAGCAGGGATATCAAATAATTTTCACACCCCCATAAAATAATTACAGATTACAAAAGTATCTTTTAGACAAAGCACCAATCCTCACAAAATCAGTCAAATAATACAGATTTTTCATCCATCCCAAAATAGCCAATCTACTACAACATTCACTTGGTTACAGGATACTATAACCTTGTGTGGGACAGAGCAGGGAAGAAAGCCAAATATTGGTCCATCATTTCTGTAGCTGGGGCATATATGGACTGGACACTTTTATTTCAAAAGCTGATTTATTTTGCATGAGTGATCAGTCTTTAGACAGTAATTTGACCTTTCTATTTCTGGCATTCCAAGATAGTTTATCTGCAACTTCCAGGCCACATGCTAATTCCATAATGGAGGAAGATTATTATTCCAAAAACTGTCCTGTTTGAAACTGGTAATAACACTTGTGGAGAGAAGAAAGTACTTTGGCTCACTTAAGGACAAGTCTTGAAGCACAAGAAGAGTATTGGAGGACCCAGGATGAGCAGCACCCTCTGGACAAAGTTTAAGACTAATGGCTGTATGAGTTAGTAGGTCCAGTCCAGTCCAGCAGATTCACTGGAGATGTTTTTAACATCCAGGAAGGACCATTAGAGACATGCACATCACATGCACAGCTCTTAGCCTATCTCACTGTCGAGGTTTCACCCCAGTCAGCAACCAACATAGCCCCTCACTGTTCTTCAACAGTAATTATTTATCACACTCTCAGTAATTTGAGTGCATAAATTATCACATTAAAAAACACCCCAAAATAACAACAACAAAAACCCCAAAACAACAAAAATACACAATAAAAGACCTTATGGCCTAGAAACAATTTTACTTTTCAATTACATTTTCTTGTTTCAAAGATCACTTTCTTGTTATTTATTATTATACATAACACGTATTTCATTTTTCATATAGTAAAATACCTAAATACTCTAACATCTCTTACTTCTCAGTTATTAATTCTAGATATATTATCAAACTGTCTTTTCACCTTCTTAAAAAATGAACACACCATTTTAGTAGCATAAGTCACATTTTTGTCCTGTGCCTCCTCTCTACAGTTCTCTCTGAGAATTCCCACATCAAAACCAAATGATCCAGCAGTTTCAGAGTGGAATAGCTGAGCTAGCAGGATTTAGCTATCTTAAAAAAAAAGAAAATTCATTGAGACCCTAGATGCAGAAGTCCTTTCTTAACTAATATAATAAAAGCTACAGCATGAAAACCTGTTTTACTCACATTTAAGAAAACAAATCCATCCACTTCATCTGTTTCTTTTACTGTTGTCTCCAAAGTTTCCTTTGCTGAATCAACAGTTTGCTGGAAATTTACCATTTGCTCATACAGGTACTCCATCTTCATCTTCTTCACTTCCTCAAAGTTCTCTGATTTCTCATCGTATTGTGCTACCACTTTCTTAAGCATCTCTTCATTCTGCTTTTCTAATAAGTCTGCATTTTTCTTACAATTTTCCTGAAGAATAAAATGACAACATTTAATAAATACACAGAAATTCTCAATTACCCATGCACAAGCCATCCACCAGATTCATTCTGGCAGGTTGACAATAAGACAATTTTATTTCTGCAGGCAAATGCCTCTGGGAGAAATATCTCCAGAGAAATACATAAAAAACAACAACAGCTTTTGTTTTTTTGTTTGTTTTACTGTTAGGCTTTAAAATTAAACTTTAATATTTGATCACTGAGATAGGAAGTCTGACCAAAAAATAGCTAAAAATGCATACTTACAACTGGAGTTAATACAGTTCTCAAGGCTTAAGAACTTGGGCAATCAGAACTTAAGATACTGGCCAATTAATTTAGATGCTTCTCATGGGATTCTAAATGAAGGCACAGTGTGAGCTTTTTATAGGTGCAAAAAAAATTAAAGAAACTTTTTCCCTCAGTGTTTGACAGTTACATATTCCACTTTACAGTAATGTGCAAAAAAGCAATCTTTTTCTTCCTCCAAAGTTAACACCTTCCAGTGAACTTCCAGAGAGGTCAAGGACTTGAGGACTGGAGAAGCAGCCCATTTTAGTGGAAGCAATGATGCTGCACAACAAGGCAAACATATCTTGAAATCTTGTAGAGGGAGAGAAAACTAGTGTGATAAAACTCTGAACTTACCTCAACTGAGTTAAATCGCAATTCAATATCACTCACAAACTCTTCAATCTTCATTGACTTTTCTTCCAGTGCTGTGAGCAATTTACTTAACTGATCCTGAAATTTAAAATGTTTCAGTAACTTATGCAGGTTATTTTATAAACTTCTTTACACAAAATTTCTTTTAGGTGAATATTTTCCTTTTGCCATGAGCCACCATTGGAACAATTGCTAAGTTCAAGTATCACCCTGGCAGCAAAGACAAGCACAGAAATAGCAACAGGAACAGTCACAGAACTGTTTCCAAACCAAAACAAGTGAGCTCAGTTCGATAAGGTGCTGTGTCCATACAAGCTGTTGAACACTATGAATTCCATCGCAGCTTTGCCAGAGAGTGAGGGTACTTAGAGCCTCATGAGTGTCCTTGAGAGATCACAGGAACAAGCCCATAAAAAGGAAGATAACAAAGGTAGTTGTGAGGGTAATAGATTATACGTGTCATGGCTTTTTTAATTAGAAATTTTACAATATTTCTCTTTATAGAAATCAATATAGAGATAACTAGATATACTTTTATGTAAACAAGAAATCATCAAAATCACTGGTTGGGTTATGTGGAAATAAAAGCAGTCCAAGACACATCAGAGACAACTCAGAACTTTTTCTTAGTGCTTCTTGACCTCTTATGGAAATAATTTGTTCAACTGCTCTGGTGCAATTCATAATTTATAAAAATGCTTTGTTTTGATTCAATGGCATAAATCTAAAATGAAGGTTATCTTCCTTTGTAATGGCTTCTTATTATGGCAAAATTTTGCAGCTAGATCAGTAGAAAAAAAGCACATGACTTTACATTAATTATAAATGCCATATAGAACAATACAAATGAAAGTGCCCTTTAAAAATATTTAGGGCAAATCATCAAGATTTGGAAACAAATTTCTGTTTTGTCAGGATGAACTGTAGAATCTGACAGATGCCATCCATAGCTCATTTAATTTACTGCGAAGCTATGTTCTCATAGTTTTCATGCAACAATAATAAAAAAACAATTTTAAAAAAATTTAAAATCATGCAACGAGAATTTTGCTATCTTACTCAGTAATGATACAGAAGTAACAAGAGACATACAAATGCAGTCTCAAAGTAATCTGAGCCCTGAGAGTTAGAAATCATGTGAAGCCAGGCCTGTGTTGCAGCCAAATTTAATACTGGCTTCATATCTGTGCTCCACAGCCAGAGAGTGATGTCATGGGATGTTTATTTGCAGCTTAACTTGACTTGCTGCAATGTGGGTCCATTTGAGGGGTGGGTGGGATCTGCGACTTTATTGCTGACTTATTCGTGCCTTGTTATCACTGCTAAGTCAAGCATGAATGGCCATATATAAAAATCAGCTCTACATCTGAGTGCCATGGAGATAGTTTGCAAGTACTGATATTTGAAACTGTAACACTGACTCCTCCTATTTTTGATTTCTCTCTTCTACATATGAGTTAATATAAAGATAACGTAAATACCGTCAATTCAAGCTCTTCTGGAATTTCAGTAAAATGACATGAAATCTCTATTCCTGTCAAATGAACATATGCCAAAAATGAGACCTCACCTTTCATTTGCTGGGGTGAGAGTAAATAGCTGGTAACAAAGAAAGGAACATATGCATGATATGTTCACTTGTACATGAACAGATCTGATATGGGAGAAGTGAGGTGTCACATACACGTTGTTTTCACAAGCAGAACAGCATTTTAATGAGCAATAGCTTCCACAGAAAAAAGCATTTTCACTAGTATTTATAGCAATGGACTAGCTTAATGATATGGAGGGTATTTTAGCTGTCTTTTAGGGAGGAATAGCTTGGATATTGGGGCAAGAAGTAGGACTTTATAACCTCTTACCTGTACTGATGCCACAATGCTATTAACTCAGGTCACAGAATGCTTTGGGTTGGAAGAGACTTTAAAGACCATTTAGTCCCTATTTCCTTGCCATGGGCAGGGACACCTTCCATTAGACCAAGTTTCCCAGAACCCCATTCAGCCAGGCCTTGAACACTTCCAGGGGTGGGGCATCCTCACCTTCTCTGGACAGCCTGTTCCACTGCCACATCACTCTCGCTGTGAAGAAATTTTTTCCTGATGTCTAATATAAACCTGTCCCCTTTCAGTTTAAAGACATTGCCCTTGTCCTGTCACTAGATGCCCTTGTAAAACATCCCTCTCCGGTTTAAAGCCATTTTGCAGATGAAATTGAATGGAACAGAAAATAAGCACTTCAACAAAACTGTGTAGGGTAATTTGTCTAACATCTCCAAGCAACCAATGCGTGTAAGTGGGACAGGGAACACATTATGATAATACTGGTCTCCACATACGGAGTGACCTTGTACCTGTACCTTGTCAAGTGAAGTAAGCTGCTGTTACCCAAGTTATATTTTCATAAAAACAACATTCTTCCCATTTCTTCCCCTACATATCAAAACTAGAACAGACTTACACAGTAAGACTGAAAGATGCTAAGTCTGGTAACAACAAGGTCATTCAAACTTCTGAATAAAGTAAAATACCAGTATAGGACTCCAGAGAATACCTTAATAAGATAGCCTTCCTTCAAGATCGTCAACAGGTGTGTAGGAATAGTTTTTATTTAATAGTTACTACAACTTAGCTTCTGGACTGCTCTTTGAAGCCTCTCCTCTTGACAATGCAGGAGGACAGGAGAAATTAGCCTTAGTAGGTACTTTTTGTAAACCAAATTAATTCTTACCTTCATCTTGGTTGCAGCATCATCTAGTGTTGTGACTTCATGGTCTTTGTGCTCTCCAAAAAGCTTGTCAATAGCAGATATTGGGCATTTGCAGTGGTAACAGTAAGTGTCTACTTGTGCTTTCTTCAGTTCTCTTTGTGGGCTCTCAACATGAGGAACGTTTGTTGCTGATTTTTCAGGATACATCACCACAAAGCCTGAATCTTCAAGCTCAACAGGAGTTCTTTGTTCTGGCTCATTAACAAATTCATAACTATCTGCAGCATGATCAAAGGAGTCCCTGTCTTCAAACAATAGCTCCTCGTGTGTAAATTGAGATGATATTTCATCTTGCAAAAGCTCTTCTTGAGTAATCACATCATAGTCCATTGACTCAGAAAAATCTTCATAAACATCATGGTGCTGCTCCTCTCTTTGCAAGTCTGGATTCTCTGTTTGCTGAATGGTAGAAACACAGGACAGAGGTTCCTGAGTAAACTGATCATCTACACTGTCTTCAGTGGGAGCCCTGACATATGGAACATACTTTTCTATTTGAGGAATTGTTGTTATATCTTGCTCTTCTTCCTGACTAGTACTAGCTTCTTGATATGCAGCTCCCTGATAATCCATGTGATGACTGTATCCTTGTTGACTTGACTGCTCTGGCAGCTCTTCAGCTCTTTCTACTGGTACGTTTTCTTCTTCTCTTTGTTCAGTGATATCAGTTCCTGTACCTGAAAGAACTGTTTTGCTTCCAAAAGGAATGGCATGCATTGGCTTGCAAATTGTTGCTTGAATGTTGCTGTCAACCTGGAATTTGTCTCTCTCCGTAACACCCCTTTCTGACTGAACCTCAGTTTTGACATATTGAACATCACCAGATTCCTGCTTCTGCTTATTCTCTGAACTCGTAACCAAAATTCCTCCACTAAAGGACTCATCTTCTGGTATCTGATCTTTTTGAGGCCCTATGGCCTTACCTGGAATTTCATCTTTAAGAATGTATTTTTCAAAATACATTCCAGTTCCATCATCTGTGTCTGAATTTCTACTAGGGAAAGAAGCATTAGAATTGCCACTGTCTTCATCGGAGGGAGGCTCATCTTTTGTCTTTTCTCCTACTGCTTCCGCATAGAGGTCTTTGTATAAAAATGATAGGGCAGGTGGCTCCTCTAAAAGCTCTGGGTTAACTGCAGCAACAGTGGTAGGGAACAAGAGAGAGCGTTCTAGCACTCCTTCTTCTGAATCGAAGAGTGGGGTCCCTGGTGACTTCCATTCATCTTCTACATTTGTAACGCTTTTACTGCTAGAATCAACTGATTTTTGCAGTGGTAAAGATTTTGAAGCATCTGCATAAGACTGCATTTTGCTTTCTCCTTTTATGGTACCATAAAAGACTTCATCAAGGTCCTCAAGTAATGAAAACTCTTCCAAAGTATCTACCTCAGTGTCTTCTTTAAAAGTTTTGGCTTCCTCCATAGATTCATTGGGGTCTTCTGTCACAGGAGACAATGAAATTCGTCTTTCAAATTGTGGCTTAATTGGGGATTTGTCATCAATCAATGTGTATTTTTCAAAATAATCCATATCAGCAGTACCATTATTAGGATCCAACTTTGCATAATTATTGTTTTCTGGCAACAGGAGGTTTTCTTGTTGGGTTTCTTCAGTTTCCTCAACATCATCCCTTTTGACCAAATCTACCAGTTCATGGCTTGCAGTCTTTCCCAAAACTGAGCTTTCTGAAATTTCTGTGCTTCTTCCAGAAGTTAGGGCTCTCTGGCCATCCTCAACTAATTTTCTTCTAAATGAAGGATTTGTTTCCAAGTATTCTAATTTATCAGGCATATGTTTACTTTCTTCTTGATCGACAGAAGAAATATGTGAAGGTGCATGAATATTGAGTATTTCATAACCTTCTGAAATTATATTAAATAGATCTTTTTGTTCAGTAGTCTCCAGAGCATGCTGCCTGTCTTCTGCAGCACTTGCATGTTCTATTTCTTCCTCTTTTCCTTTCAGGTAATGTTCAGGCACTTCAGATATTTTGCCTGCCTCCAAATGTTGCATTGGTTCAATTTTTGTGGTGTTTAAAGTACTAAATTCATGCTCCAGAAAAACTTCTGTACCTTGATTATCTCCTACAAGAGATGGTAAATCATACCTTTGTGTTCTGGGACTAGTGTCTGAAGACTTTGTGTGAGGAAATTTATTTGACACAGATTCAGAAACTCTAAATGTATGTCCCTTAGTCTCTGTAGTCCCATGAACTGTAAATTCTGTGCAACCTCCAGCTGGGAATTGTTTTGATCCAACATCAGAAGTTTCATCTGGAGTAAGTTGAATTCCTTGCATGTCTATGTCTGCAGCCTCTATTGGACTGACTGAGCGAGCTTTCACCTCTTCTACCAGCCAGCTAGCCAGCCCAAAAGATGGAATATCTGGGCTCTGCTTTTCTTCAGGACTTGAGCTAAGAGGCTTCATCTCTGCTGAAGAAAGGCTGCCCCATTCACCAGAATAATGCTGAGTTTTGTGTGTCACAGTTTCATGAACAAGATCTGATGAAACAACTCCCAGATGCCCCAAGGCTGTGTGCTTTTGGTCTTCAAAACATTGTTGCATTTCACGTCTATGCTCTCCTTCAGCATAAATGCCTGAAACTTTGTTAGATTGCTTTCCAAGCATGTCTGCTACATCAGAAAAAGATGATGGAACATTTTGTTTCTTTTCATCATCAGTGAGAGCCATTGATACTGACTTTCCAAGTTCTGACTTTCCAGGTAATTTATGAAAAGGTATAAATGACTCTGATGACACTGCTTGCTGGTCTGCTACACCAGTCACCTTTGACTCTGCGGTCACTGACCTTGGCACTGTCTGTTCATCAGGTTGCATTTCTTGCTCATATTGCTCAGTAGTGAATTTGGGGGAGCTCTTTAGCTGGTCTGGAGACAAATATATTGTGTCCAACAAGCAAGATTCTGGCTTGTCTTGGTCTTGCCCTTGAGACACACTCTCCAAGTGCACTGTCTTTAAGCTTGCTGTTTCAGATGAACTGAGTTGACTTTTTTGCAACTGTTTTTCATTGTGTGGTGGAATTACATGTTCACACTCTGACTGTATGGGCTGGGCAATAAGTGCCTGTCTACTTTGACTTTCTTGTTCATCAAAGGACATTGTGGGAACCAAATATTCAGAGACTGGTTTTGAATAAGGTGGAACTTCTTGCTGACATGTTTCATCTGCTGAATAAAATGGAACTGAAGATTCAGACTGCAGTTTTGAAGGTACAGTCAGATAATCCTGACTTTCTAGAATTTCTGTTTTATCTGTAGAATATGATACATTTAGTTGTTCAGATTGTAATTGTGTAGCTGTGTGAAAGTAATGTGGAGTCTGTTCTCCCTCAGCTTCAGGTAAAATTTCACATTCAGCCTCTGACTTTGTAGCTACAGGCAAACACAGAAAACTTTCTGTATTCTCTGCTTCTTTTCTTGCAAAAAAGGACCCTGGCTCAGGCAGGGAAGTTTCTAAGTGTTCTGTTTTAGAGCAGGAGGAAGATATATCTAAACGTTTGGGGGGTGAGCCTCCAGTTATTGGTGAAGACTTTGGACTTCCTCCAGGGTTTGTTTCAGAGACAGTGTGTAGAGCACCCAAAGGTGCAGACACTGTTTGTTCAGTAAGACATGAATATAGTTGAATTTTGTGGCTGTCCGCTTCCTCGGTGAAAAATGATAAATTTTGTTGTTCAGTTTCCAGCTGAGCACTTAGAGATGAAGGAGCACCAGTGTCACACTTCTGTGAATGTCCTGCTCTCTGTGGGGCCATTTCACACTTTTCTGCTTTGTCAGAAGGACTTAATAAATCTGATTGTTTGAAGTCTGGCTGTGCAGTTCCCTGCTCCTCGGTCCTGACAAAGCTATGTGCTACAGAAGGTGTTTCTGGCTGCTCTGTTTCAACACCAGAGGACTGCAAACTAACACATGGCTGTTCTGGTTGGATCCCATCCCTCCACTTCGTTTCACCAGTGAAATATGGCATCTCTGGATGCTCCAGCTGGGCAGTCTGTGGTTGCTCTGCCTTGCCACAAGGATATGATAAATCTAGTGGCTTTATTACATGAGTCTCTGCTTTGCCAAGAGAGTATGACAAATCTGGATGTTTTGAGTTCAGTTGTTCTGGTTGCAACTGCTCTGATTTTCCTGTGGAATATGAAACATCAGAAGGCAAGAACCCTGCTTGTGCGGCCTCGTGTTTTTCTGTTTTGCCAGAAGAATAAAAGAAGTCTGGGAACTTCCCTTCCACTGGGGATGTATTTGTTTGCTCTTCCATGCCATGAGGACTTGAAAACACTGGTTGTTCCAATTTTAGTTGTACTATTTCCTCTGGCTGTAACATATAGCTTCCTCTCTCCTGTTTGACCTCCAGCTGTGCACTTAGTTTTTCTTCACTAACAGAAGAGGACAAATCTGTGTGCAGTACTTTGCCCATGTCATCCATGACACTTGCATGTTCAGACTCTGGTAGGGCAGCCCATGACGGCTCTGTTTTGACAAATGAGTGCAACAAACTCTGTTCTTTCATCTCTGGCTGTGTTGTTTTATGATGTTCCGCTGTGCCAACAGAAAATGACAAATCCGCATATTCAGAGTTTGCTTGGGAATTGTGCAGTCCTTCTGTTTTCTCCACTGAGCACTGCAGCTCAGGGTGTTCTGCCTGCATTCCTGCATCTTTACATTCCTCTGCTTTGCTGAGAGATGATGGAAACTCATCTATCTTTTCTTGCTCTGGCTGAATCTTTTCTTGCTGTACTGTGCCAGTGTAATGAAATAAATCTAGGCACTCCAAATCCTCATCAGCAATTTGAGTTTGCTGTGTTTCACCAATTGAACATGATAAATCCATTATTTCTGCCTCTGGCTGTATGATTTCATGGTGTTCTAAACTGCCAGCAGATAAATCTGAATGGTGTGATTTTGCATTTAAGGTTTCTTGTTCTGCCTCACTGAGAGAATGACATAATTCTGAATGTCCCAACTCTGTCTGTGCTTTCTTGCCTTGTGCCTCTTTTTTGAAAGAATGCAAGAATCCTGGTTTCTCCTCTCCAGTGGTTAGTCCTTGCTCTGTTGTACCAGGCCAAGATGACAGATCTGGTTTTTCTAACACTGGTTGTGTAGTTCCTTGTGGCTTTGCTTTATCAGTGGAATGCAGTGAATCAGGATGCTTTGGCTCTGTTTTTAACATTTCTCTTTGCTCCATTTTTCCACTCTGGGATGGTGCATCTGGAGCTCTCTGTTTCTCCTTTGCAGCTTGTGGATGCTCTGCTCTGCTGACAGACTCTTCCTCTTGAGAGCATTCCACAGCTGTCTGCTCCATCCCTCGTTGCCCCACTTCCCTGTCCAGGGGTGCCAAGCTTGCCTGGCTTGTCTCCAGCTGCGCAGGCGGCAGTTGTTTCATTTTGTCATGACCGTAAAATGCACCTGGCTCTTCCAACCCCAGCTGGATTGTTTCCTGCACTTTGTTGAGGGAATGTGGTAGACCAGGGTGTTCAGGTTTCAGCTGTAATGTTTGCAGCCCTCCTACTCTGAAAACAGAGTAAGGCAAATCAGAATGTCCCTGCCCCGGTTCTACCATTTCTGTTTCCTCTGCTGCACCCACAGAACGTGACAAATGTGCAATTTCCACTTCTGGCTGAACAGTTTTATGTTCCATTTGTCCAAAGGAATATGTTTGCTCTGTTTCTTGTACTCTTTGTTGTACCTCTGTGTTGTCCAGAGGAGATACCATATCAGTATGCTCTGCCTCCAGTGGTGGCATTTCATCATCTGGTTTATCAATGGAAAATGATAAATTTGGTTGTTCCAAGCTCTTCTGGGCATGTTTAAAAGTGTCCCTTTTGTCAGGAGAATGCGTTAACTTTTCTTGTTCAAACTCCTGCTTTGTGGCTTTCTGCTGCTTTTCTCTGCCAAGAGAAAGTTTTCTGTGTTTTTGATCCAATGATGCTACTTCTTCCTGGCTTGTCTCACCAGTGGAATGTGACAAATCAGGATGCTTCAGCTCCCTTGATGCAGTTTCTGGATGTTCTGACTCTATTTGTGCAGTTGCTGGAGAAGCTCTTTTTCTAGCTACTTTAGGCAATTCTTGATGTTTAGACTCAAACTTTTGAGTTGATTGTTCTTGGTCTTTACCAAAGGAAAATGATGCATCTGAATATTTTGAATCTAATTGTGAGCATGACTGATTTGGGTATTGAGATTCTACTTCCATACTTTCATCTTGTGCTGCTTCACTCAGGCTTTCTTGTGAACCCAAATGTTCTGATTTTTGCTGAGTTTCTCCCATGGAGTATGAGAGCTCTGGATATCCTGACTCCTGCTCCACAATGTCACCTTGTTTTGATTCACTACTTTCACATGAAATATCTGGATGTTCCACCATTACTGGTTCAGTTTCTCGTTGCTTCAAATGGAATGGTAAGGTTGGGTTTTTCAATAATTTTTCTTGCTCATGAGAGGAATATGGCAAATCTGGGTATTCTGAAGCTACTTCCATTTCGATTGGAGCTTCTTTTTCACTGGAAGAAAGCGATAATATTTGCTCCATCTCTGGATGTGCTATTTTTTGTTGCTGTGATTTGTGTTGTATAGCTTCCTTCTCTGCTTCTGTACTTACATAAAATGTTTTTTCTGGATATGCTGGCTCTGTTTCTTCTTGCATTTGACTGAACGAGTATGGCAAAGATGGATGCACTAACCCTGGTTGAGCTATTTCTTCCTGTGCCAAATTAATTTGGTCTATGACCTGTGGCTCCTCTTTACCCAGGGTTTCTGAAATGCCTGGATGCTCTGTTTCCATTTGCACAGCTTCTTGTTGGTCTGTTTCCTGCTGTTTCACCTCTCTTTGGACTGTATCTTGTTCCATTCTGCCAAAGGACCATGAAACATCTGGCTGGGGCACGTTCAGTGGTGGTGTTTCCTGTTGCTGAGTACCAGCAGTGGAACAGGAAGGAAAAGACTGCTCCTGCTCCATTTGTGTAATTTCCCAGGGCTTTGCTTTGTCAGTCAATTGTGACTGCAAAGCTCCTGACTCCACTCCTTTTTGCATCACTTCTCCAGTGATAAATGAGCTATCCCTCTTTTCTGAAACTACTTGTACATTTTCATGTTGCTCTGCTTCACTAATGAAACATGACGGCTCTGGACCTTCTAAGTTTCTCTGTATAGCTTCTTGTACCATTTCTCCCTGGGAATCAGTTTGTCCCAGCTTTGGTTGCAATTTTTGATGTTCTGTTTTGCCAGTGGAAGATGTTGTCTCTAGCTCTTTCACCTTCAGCTGTGAAGCTTTATGTTCCTGTTCTTTTCTGGTAGAATGTGGCCAAACTGGGTGTTCTGACTGCAGTTGAGCAGTTTCTCCTTGCATTTCTGTAGCAGAGGAATCCAGCTTACCTCCAGACTGTGAATCCTGCTGTACAGGCTGTGGCTGTTCTCCTTTGTCTGTTTGTGATAGTTCTTGCTCCTGTGTTTTATTCATGGGGTATGGTAAATCTGAAAATGTTGTTTCCAGATACCCAGTTTGCTGTATCTCAGCCCTTCCAGTGGAATCAAATATATCTGGATGTACCAACTGGTGTTCTGTATTTTCTTTCTCTGCTTCCTCCACCAAACACGATGAATCTGAATGTACCTGTGTAAGCTCTTCTTTTTCTTCTTGTTTTTCTTTTTCAGGGGAATAAGACTGTTCGAGTTCAAAATGACTGAATGCATTGTTTCCTGTTTCTTCCTTGGAAATCAAAACCTGATGTTCCTTTTCCAGCTGTGCACTTTGCATTTCCTTGACTACTTCCTTGGTTAAAGAAGAGTCTGGATAACCTATGTCCAGCTGTGCACTCTCTGATTCTACCATTTCTTCTCTGGAATATGATAGATCTGAGTGCTCTGTCTCCAGCTGTGCACTGTCTGATTCTTCTCTTTCTTCTCTGGAAAAAGAAAAGTCTGAATGCTCCATCTTCAGCTGTGCACTCTCTGGTTCTTTTGTTTCTTCCTTGGAAGAAAATTCTGGATGTTCAGTCTCCAGTTGAGATCTCCCTGATTTCTCTGCTTCTTTTGTGGAAAAAAACAGTTCTGGATAGTCTGTATCCGGTACTGCACTCTCTGATCCCTCTGTTTCTTCCCTGGAATATGAGAAATCTGGAAGTTCTGTCTCTAGCTGTGCACTTCCTGGTTCCTCTATTTCTTCCCTGGAAAAAGAGAAGTCTGGATGCTCCATCTCCATCTGTTCACCCTTCAATTTCTCTGTTTCTTCCTGGGGAGAAGAGAAGTCCAGATGCTGTGTCTCCATCTGTGTTGTCTCTGATTCTCCAGTTTCTTCGGTGGAATATGACAGGTCTGGATGTTCCATCTCCATTTGCCCACCTTCCGCTTGTTTGTTTTCTTCAATGGAAAAATCAGAGTGATCAAAATCTACTTCTTTATTTATTGCTGAAGTTTTCTGTGTTTCTTCTGTTTCTGTATGAACAGGATATGAAATGCCGAAATATTTGGAATCTTTATTTTCAGGGATTGGTGGTTTTAATTTAATTTCTTGCTTTTCTGTTTCCTGAAGTGTAAAGTCTTGTTCAGATTTTGTTTGGTTCTCCAAATGGACATTCTGAGTTTCTGAAGATGGGCTCTTTTGACCTTCTTCTCCTGGAGGTGCTGGCTCTGACAGTGCAGTTGTTGATGACGGACACTTGGTTTCTTGCTTCTCTGTTTCCTCTTCAGAATATGGTAAAAACACATGTTCAGACTCAGACTGTGCAGTTTCTGATGACTGAGGAATAATATCTTCCTGTCTTATTTCAGCTGAAGTGGAATATTTGGATTTAGCTGATGGAACATCAGGTAAGTAAGACTTCTCTGTTTCCCTTTCAGGATGTTCTGACATAGATTCTGTAGGCAAAATATGCTGGGAACTTGGTGTATCTAGTTCACTAACAAAATCTGCTGAAACAGACTGTGGTGCAGAATTGGGCTGAACTTCCTGCTTCTTCACTTCATCCAGATGATCTGATGCTGTCAGCAGGGATTGGTCTGGCATGTTGTTTGCTTTTTCAGCTGAGGAAAGAGGCACTTGTTTTTCATCAGACTTGAGTAATGTGGAGGTTGTTGACTCTGTTATTGATGTTCTGGCTGCGACTGAATGACTTTGCTCCTTCCTGGCTTCCTCTTCATTCTTCAGCAGATGTTCTGAAACCTGATTTGGGGTCTCCAAAAGAGGTTTTCTCTCTTTTCTTTCTTCATGTTGAAGAGTTGATTCTTTCATTTTATAAGGTTCAATATTTTCAGATGAAACACCATTTTTCTTAGAAAGCTGTTTTTCAAGAGGTGGTGTTGGTGAAGAAAAGCTTTGATTTGCTTGTTCTGTGAGTTGTTGTCTTTGCTTCCTTCTTCTCTCTGAAGGTGTTTCAAGAATTTTACTTCTTGCTCCCTGAAAATGTTTCAGAGGTGTTGATTCTGAGAGCGAACCAAACTTCTGCAGTCTTTCTTTTACTGATGTTTCAAGGAACTTTTCAGAATCTCCTGAAGCTGAGCTACTTCTCCGGTTTCTGTTTTTCTCTAATGTTTCAGGGTCTGGCCCAGTCCCTCCAAAAATTGAGTTGAACAGCTGGATTCTAGCTTGTACTGGTCCTCCAAGAATTGGACCGACTTTTCTCAGTCTGCTCTCCCTAAATATTGATCTTATTGGAGCACGTTTTACAGGCTCTTCTGTGATATTCTCTAGATCTTCTTTGTTGTCCATCATTTCCTCATCTCTGTCTTGTTCCTCCACCTGCTCTACATTCAACATGGAGGATTGCACATCTCCTAGAACAGTTCTCGGTTCTTGCCTCTGCATCCCAGAAGAGTCACGTTTTTTATTGCACTGGCCTCCCTTCGGTCTTGTGGCCATTGGAACCTTATTTGAAGATTTGCGTGTCCTTTTCCGAACAATCTTGCCTTCATCCATAATAAAGATAACTTTTCCTGGAGGAGAACCTACTGGTGAACTTTCCATACTGTAAAGATCAGAAGCTGTACTAGTTTCTGAGGTCCAGGGAGTCGAACATCTGCTTGAGCTGGTTTCCCAGGTTATTCCACTGTCTTCACTTTGACATGTTACCATAGAAAAGGAAGGGTTAGTCATGATGTACTGCAGCTTGGGTTTCACATCTTCACTTTGGGTAAGATCTTTTAAACTACAAACAAAAAAACAAATAACAAAAAGCTGTAAAAACATGCAGCAAATTATATTATTGCAGGAAAAAGCTGAATTCTTCATTAAAACAAAAATGGTTTTCTAAGTCAAAAATACTGCATAAGCATAAATTTCGAAGTACAAGCATGAGAAAAGTCATATTTCATCTCACAACTATATATTTTAGATGAATTTGTGTAAAACTGCATGTTGCAAGGTTAGTTCAATGAAGGGGAGGTGTTTAAATTATCTTGACAATGCAGGAAGAACAGTCTTTGATCTGACCTTGTTTTGCCAGTGTGAGATTGAGCTGATTCTGGGGCTATTCTCCAGCATGTGTTTATCTCACAGTATAAATTAAACCTTTCATTAAACACTTCAAAGATACTGTCAGAGTTTTAATAGCACCCACACTTGCTTTGCGCAAGTGTGAATGATTATACAATGCTCAAAGCAGTAGAGAGTCTATCCACTGGTTTGTTACTGTCTTCTCATATATTTTATCCTCTAAGCACTCTAGATATTTAACAAAGTAGTTTAGAATACATTCAACAATTAAAATATACTGGCACCTCACCAAATGAAATGGCAATGTTTCATAAAGGTAGTTTTAAACCTTATGATGTTTAAATATGATAATACATCATATTTACCATCATATGATGCAACCAAGTCTCTCAGCTAAAATAGTAAAAAGGCTGGAGAAAGGCTTCTCTGAGAAGCTTTATAAAACTTCAAATTCTTCAAATGAAGCATGTAAAGGTTAGAAAAAACAATTAAAAGACACAGTGTGTGGAGGGTTTAGTATTTTTAGGGTTGCATTATTTACTAAAAAAAAAAAGTACAGAAAAGGTAAGCTCAGCTCCAATATTTCATGAGTAGACAGTAGTTCATTTATGGAAATCACATTTGTAGCTGATGGAAAGAAAGGCAGAGTATCTGCTGGACAAGATGTAACCTTCAGTAGAGCAGAAGCAGTGAAGTCTGTTACTCCCATGGAAGAATGTACTTCTATGGCCACACAACATCCTGCTTCCACTGAACAGAGAGAAGGGTCTTTTTCACTGATTAGGATAAAGAGCTTCAGCTAAAGTGAAGAAACCTACCTACTGATCAGAGATCAGAAAAGCAGAACCCATCAGACCAACTGCCAGAGGCTGTGGCTCTGCACCACACAGGTGCCAGAGATACCTGCAGGCTGCAGAGGCACGGAGACACCCCTGAGAAGCAGGTGGCACCATGCCAGAGGGTGCTGAGCACCAGTCAGAAGGTGGAGGTCTTTGAAGAAGAAGAAATCCTGTGGAAAGTCATAACTGCTTCATTAAGCAAACTCTCTGGACTGTATGTTTTTTGTAAAGGACATCCAATGAAAATGCTCAGTACCTAGTGGAAACAGAAATGTAATTCTGCTACTGGCAGTGCTACCCTTACCTTTCCATGAATTTACCTTCCAGAGCCCAGAACAAGATGGGCTGCACTGGGCTGCTCCACGCTCAGGTCTGTGCAAACCGAGGCACAGATCATCTTGGTGTTGTCCTCAGTGGTAGCTGAAGGCCAAAGTCACCCTGCGGGACAGCAGCCTGACCAGCCCATGGTGGGACAACACGGTATCAAACTCCAGTGATGGGGCTTAAACCCAGTTGTGGTGATAGGGCTGGCCTGGAGATGGTGACTGGCAGGACAACTTGAAGGCCCACAATTCAAAGCATGTCTGAGAGTGCAATACTAAATAATTGCATGTTAGTCAATCCCCTCCTGCCCTCCAAACCCAGCCCTCAAACAGACTTAAGCCCCAGCACGTACAGCTGATTATCTGCCTTGGTACAGTACTCTCTAGAAAGGCTAGCTCCATAGGTGAAAACTTACAGGTTGGAGAAAGAGGTACAGCAGAACATATCTATATCAATTTTCCTCTTAGTTTTTCCTTTGCCAGTTTTGTGGCTTGACATTGACTTGGACACAGCAAAATAAAATAAAATTTTTAAAAAAGAAAAATAAATAGCAATAGTACTAAGGAAACTTTCCGTTATTTGAGTCCACAATAACAGATGAATATTTTTTTTCATTTTTCAGCTTCTAAATAATTCTTATATTTTTAAACCTATTTTTCTGCAATACTCGGTGCTATTAAATAAATCTTTATAGAAAACAGAACAGCACTCCCACTTGAGCTGATATTAATGAATAAGAACAGGTTGCCCTGGCCCTGCCTATGCAAAAAGCTTGAATTATATGCATCATTATCTCATTTTCATGGTCACAAACTTGCCACAAATCATATTCCTCTTCTGTATGAGGAGATAGTGCTTTATACTTTTAAGACCAGAATGAGACATGGAATTCAAACATTTACTTCCGATGCACTTCCAAATGCTGCCCTTTATGTGAGCTGTTTACAAGCTGCACAGTAGTAGCTGACAACCCCCCTTTAGTCAGAGGATGTGTCTGCCACTGCAAAAAGATGTTTGCAATGTTTCAGCTCATAAATGTAGATATGAAGTCATTGACATCAAGGGTAAAAGCCAGGGCTGTCTTTCTTCCATGTATACGTTTCACACTCATTCCTGTTGGTACTTGGAATAACATGGTATCAGCATGTTATTTCACTGCTAGGACATTGACTTAAACCTTTTCGTAGTCTTGACAATCAGTTTTGTGCCTCCTGCCATAATAGCTCAAACCCAGATTTTTCTTCCTGCCTCCTGCTGCTTCTCATGGCCCTCTGCTATGACTTTTGTGCTGTGTCCACTAGGATTTCAGGTTCCTAGTCCAGGCTGGCAGATGTTCCTTTATGTATCATATGACAAAAGAGTTTTCACCTCCCCAACTTCTGGAGCAGTTGCGTTCACGCAGTGAACACAGGTCACACAGGTGCATTCACACAGGTGGATAGAGTGGGGTCTATCCACCTGTTCACATCACTACTATGAGAGATACATGTAGCCAGTCTATCAGTTTTCTAAAATTCTTCTCAGCCTCTCCTTTTCCTCTTCATATCACACCTTGCCACTGCTGGTATCATAAAATGTTAGCTGTTTGCTGCATAATTCCTCACAAGCTGAAAACAACACAGATAAAACGACTAAGATGTCAGCCTATGTCTGGTGTTTTGCACTGACAAGATCTCATTTTCTGAAAGCTCCTACTTCAGGCACAATGCAGGAGTGGTGGAAATTGGTATTGGCCAGCTTGTCCTCCCAATTGAAGGAAACACTGTTCTGTGTTTGTGTTTTTATTCTATTCATATTTATAGTTTCTGCCTTAACCATGGTGCCAATTTCCCCCTACAGTAATCAGTATGCACAGCAAGGTCTCTGCCTATTTTTCTGCATTTCCCAAGGCTACAGCTCATCCATCTTCTTCAGGCTATGAGAACTGAGAGCTAAAGACACCATTTCAAGCCCAGTCTTCCACCTGATACTGTTGATTTTCAGTTAATGATGCCTCTTCTGCCAATGGAGTGGCTCATGCATCTGTTGAAATTCAAAGGAACTATTATCTAAAAACAGTGAGACAGCTGTTCGTGCAGTTACAAAGCTGGGTTTTATGATGAGTAGCTGGAAGCCAGGACCTGGGCTTGTCTCACACATTTTGTTCCATCTCTTATGAAGGGATGCAACCTGCCAGAGTGCTAGTCTGTTTTCCAAGCACCAGGTCATGGCATGCCCTAGTGGCACTACCATTTGCACGATCAAATGCTGCTTGAGAAACCACAGGCACCTCCATGCCCAGAGGTCTGCCATGCTCCTGCATTCTGGATTCTCCACCGTGTTGCTGGATTCTCCACCATGTTGTAGAGAGAGCATGGTACCAAACACTTCAGTCTGGGTGGGACACTTCTTTACGCAGTTACATAATCACCCTGTTGTGACCCAATGGAGAACTTCTTGAAGTCTGAGAGCCCTACTGCAACATAGGCCTTTATCAGTTGGTTTTACCTGAAAAGATGAAGAGAAATGAAACATGGAGTGCCTAGCTGCAGAATCAAGTGGGGGCTGGCTGCACCCTGCCCTCTGCAATGCCCCCATCTCAGCATTCTGCTTCATTCAGCTGCTCTGTTACCTTTTGCTCAAGCCTCTGCCCTGACATGCTTGAGATGGCCCGCACAGCTCTGCTTCCTACCTCTCTCACCTTCCCTGCTCATGCTCTTGCTGCAGGTGGGCAGAAAAACAGCCCTGCCAGACTCTTTCACCCTACCCCAAGTTGGGCATTGCCTCACCCAGAGGCGTCTAAAATCACACACACTTTCTCTATGTCTTTCTCTGCTTTGAGTAGGGTATGGTAACTTCTCTGCAGAAGACAATTCCACAGTGTACACCACCATCCATTTCCTTCTCACCATCCAGTTCCTATCATTCCAGCCTTTTGCACTCCTAGACCCTAAAGCATTCCCCCCCATGGCAGGAAGATGTCTTCTCCACTGTGCTTCCCTTTATACCCGTTTTCATCAATCATTATAAATGAGACTTGTCTCTAAAGCTTACACACCTCTGATCTTGCGGAAGGACTGCTTCATTATAAAAACAAACAAAAAATACTCAACCACTTCCAGAACTCAAGGACATCTACTGGTTATAGGTAAACACTAAATGAGCAGATATAATAAACCCTTACTTAAACAAGCTGTCTGGAAACACTTAAATTGGCTGCAGAGCCATTTTTATGTAAACCCTGCACACCAACACATCCAGAGACCTTCCCATTGTAGAAGGAAATCAGCTGAGAACGGTCTGAAAGATAGAACGGTCAGAACAGCTCACCCATCAGACATTTATTAGACAGAGATACTCCAGTGGGTATGTAAACCAGTTAAACGGTAAACAATTTTACTTTAGTTAGACTTAATTTTCACCATTACCAATACAAAAATTAAAACCTATTAACTTCATACTCATGCTTGCCTTAAAGAACACAGTATTCAAAGTATTTTCCCTGTTTAGGTGAGTAATTGGATACATGGAGCTTGAAACAGAAGTCATCTACCATGATCATCTATCCCAGATAGTAAAATGCCCAAAGGCAAGAAAATATTGTATGGGTGCTATACAGATCAATGGGGTTTTCATGCTGACATAGTTATGAAACTCTTATCCCACCTTGTCAATAGGCTCTGGTGCTGCATGTTAGTCTCATTACTCATATAAAAAACTGTGCTAGGAAACCAAATTATTTAAACATTAAACATTTAAACAATAATCTTAATAAAGAAACCCAAAGTCTTCCACCTTTCACATGCATGCCTTGCAATTTTTGGACAAGTCATAATTTCTGCTGCAGCTTTTGGGATTTTATTTGCTGCAGCTGCTGCACAGTGTGGAAGCAGAGTGGTTTGGCTAGAGCTCAGGGTATCTCAGAGGAACACCAGGGCTCTTCTGCTTGTTTCAGAGGTGCTTCCTGACCTTGGGGCAGTCATCTTGCTGCATGACTCTCATATAAAATAGATATGAGGCTATTTAACATGCTTGAAAGGCAGAAATAGGAGCCAGTGGTGATTTTCCTGCTGACTTGCACAACCAGGTGCTGTTCAACTGCATTAAAGGAGGAAAGCAGAAGCAACAGAGAACTTGGGGTTAAAAATAAATTGATGGCAGCAGGTTCCAGGACAAGCTGCCTTTAGCCAAGTTTGCATATTAGTTCCATCTCCTCTAAGCTATGTTTTCAAAGCCCATGCGCTCAAAAAAAATCTGTTCTGCAGTGGGGACTTGAAAACCTGTTTGTCAACAAATAATTAGCTCGCAGCTTGAGTAAGTATGTCCTAGGGGATCAAACCTGTCTGTTCTTGCCAGGAGCTCTGCCCAGGCACTGACCACAGGAGGAAGCCTGAAGCTTAGCAACCCTGCTGACATTTGCAACAATATCTAAGCAATTAAAGAGTCGTTTTTATTTAACTTTTCTAAGCTATTGCTGAGTGCTTAGCGCAGTCACCACCATTTGCGCGGAACACACACTTTTACATCTCCTTTAACCTAATTAAACTAACCAATTTAAATATGTTCAGTTACCAGTTACCACTTAGCATAGCATAGCAAGTTAAAAACTTCTCTGGTAGACTCTGACCTGATTATTAGTAACACAGTTAAGGACAGAGAAAAACTGTGCTGTGTTTAATAGAACTGAGTGCTAAAGGGAATGTTTGCTGTGATTTAAATATGCTGAGATGCAATGCCCAAGTTTGCATTGCAGAGGTTGCTAGCCAGAAGCAAGACCCAGCTGTTAGGAGCTGCTAACAGGCACCTATGGAGAAGTCCTCTCAGTACAAGTAGTACAAGTAGTAAGTAACTGTGAAGCTACAGATTTCACTCCCATTTTAGCAATTCCTACTTGTGTTTTATAATTTCAGTTTTACTATTAGCCATTTAATTACAGATTATATTAAAAATTATCACTCTAAATTGTATTTTAGCTGTCTACAGTGAGCAGCTCCACTCCATGGGCTTCAGCTGGTTTTCTTGCAGGGATACAGCAATATGCAAGCAGTGTTTTCTTGGCATGCAATCCCTCTCTCTGCCCATATAGGACTGAAAAGCCAGCACCTCTCTTGGGAATAAAGCCGCATTACACACCACGGTGTCCCCCCACTGTGGAAAACTAGCTCTTTATTTCCTATGCAGGATGGTTTTCCTACAGTTATGTAGGAATGTATCCTAGGATACATTTCCCCATTTGGCTTTTGTTCTTGCAGCACTTTGGGTAGGTTAGGCTGCAGATAGCCTCCCACTGCCATCTTTTTTCTCCACTGACCATCAGCAATGTCAGAAAGCAGTTTGAACTGTGATACACACAGAGTGATGGTAAACATAGATGCCTTCACAGAACGGAGGTATTAAGAACTGTATGGTTCATTTCTTAAAAAATGGGTTTCTGGAAAAAACTTAAGCTAACAACATTAACATCTTAGGTTCTCTCTACAATATCCACTTAAAATTGATGGGGTCTACTCAAGACAAGGAAGGAATCTTGAGACTCGGTATGTGCCAGGGACTGTCAGGCCTTGTGGTCTCTTTATGAAAGCAATGGTGCTGGCACAGCCAGAGTCTGTCTGCACGGACCAGGTTGCAGACACCTCCACATCCTGTGCAGGACCATTGGGCAGGGCACTGGGCCACAGCTTTGCTTGTTACATTCCTAGTGGTAGGAGAGCAACAGTAGGACAATAAACTGTTTATGTGGAAGAGTTATTAAGAAAAAAAAAAATTACTAAAAAAAAAGATAAAAAAAATAAAAATCAAAGGGATAGAATATTTCCCATTCCACCACGAAAATCAGCCATAATCATGACCGGCAACAGCAGGCATGTACAACAAGTTTTTCCTTTTTAAGGAAAGAAGAAACTGAAGAGGGAGGGACAAGTGGGAAGGAATAAAGGGCTGTAAAAAGGAACCAATTTTAATGCACCATTATAATATTTGAGCATTTTCTCCCTGACAAGCAAATCTGCAGAGTATTTAAGATCCATATGTGACAAAGAGTCAGCCAGAGAGGGAGGAGTGGAAGAAGATGCCACTTGAGCTGGCACATCAGAGGATCTTTAAATAGAAAAGCTTTCAGGGAACTCGGGGTAGGCGCTTACCACACAAAACTTAATTACAGCCATACTCATTTGAAAAAAATATTACAGCCCTCTACTCCCCCCTCCCTTTTTTTTTTCTGCAGCAACTGGGTAAGGGAAGGGGGGAAAGCCACTAAAACAGCATGGGACTCCAATCCTGGCATCTCCTGGGGGATGCCTTGGGGTGGAGCTGCCAGCTCCCTCTGGGGCTCTGAGTCCCTGGGGAGACATACCTGTTAGTCAGCTCCTCTGCTTCCTCTGCGTCCATGGCCTCCTCCTCCTCCTCCTCTTCTTCCTCCTCCTCCTCCTCTTCTTCCTCTTCTTCTTCATCTCCTATGAAGGACGAGGTCTCGGATGCCCTGTCGCACTCGGCACCACGGGAGCCCTCCATTCCCTTCCCTGCTCAGGCCCTTGCCGGTGATGTTTACCCCCAACCCTGTCCTCCCCAGGGCTGCCTGAAGCAACTGTCATCCCCAGTAGCACTCACTTTTCCTGACTCAGGGCAGTCTTTAAATAGAAGGCAGCAAAGTTACAGCACAGAGTCACTGCTGTTCCTACCCTGGCTCCTAGCACCAAGCCGATGCCAGGACACGTGGCCAAGTGGCCATCTCTCCAGCTGCTCTCTCCCTTCGCCTGCTGCTGCTGCCACAGAGCCACTTGTACAGCAGACAGGGCAGTCAGACAACAGCAGGGAGGAAGGGGGCCAAGCAGACCTTCCCCCAGTCACCTCTTGCAAATTTGGGGTGGATGGTACAGATGAAGCAGAATGAGAATTAATCTGTGGCCCCAGGAGAAGGTGCATTTCACAAGTTCTGCCCTTAAACACACCCAGAGTGCCCCTAAGCTTGAGCTGGAAAGGTCAAATACAATAACTAGTGGATGAGCCTCCGACAAACACATTTAATTATTAATACTGTACTGTAAGAGATATCAGATGCACTGTGGTATTTAACTATGCAAAAGGAATGCATTTAAACCCTTAGTTTATCAATGTGTTAAATCACAGTACATTTAAAACTTCTATTTGAGTGGACGTGAACCAATTACAGTTTGAAGCAAATACCAGCTATACTATGATGCAGAGTTTAGGTTAAGCCACATTTACCCTTTATTATTCTGGATTTTACACAAAATGCAGTGCTTTTCACAAACAAAATAGAAATATTTCCAACCTGTACTAGTCAAAATAATGACTTTATTTAAAAAAATATTTTTAGAAGAGGAGGAAAAGCACCAAGCCCCAGATTCTAAGTAAAGAACTTCCAAGATACCTCAAGTATAAACAACTGTATGCACAGTATAGCTGCAATGCCCCCAGCTTTTTTTTTTCATTGTTCTTCAAATAAATAGATGGTTATAAATCAATTAGCAAACTCTTCCTTAAGAGAGTTGTAAGTATAGAAACACGCATGCATATACTTCTGAACTACAAACTACCTCTGCACGCTAAATTAAAATTCTCCAGCCATTTCAAAATACTATGTACAGGTAAAACCTTTCTGTTCTCTTGACCCACACAGTGACATACACAATTTACAATGTGACAATGTAATTTTTTTTGAAAAGTGTATTTGAAACAGATATTAAACGAAATTAAACTCTATATTTCATCATGAACATAGTGTACACAACAAAATGTAAAGAATATTCTTTCTCAATTTTCATGTGGAAGAGCATTACAAGTTTTCTAGAAATGCTTATAGATGAAACATACATACATTGTTTTGATTCATTGATACATACAAGTTTTTGATTCAGTCTTCAGCACAGCAAGAGAAAGGCAAGTAACAGAAACCCTTCAACTTATTTCTATCTGTACTTCTCACCAGTGAATTTGACCTGTAAATGGACCAAAATCGCACATTCTTTCATGCTCTTCAGACAAGCATCATAGTCAGTAAAATCAAGGGAAATATTTATATCTGAATACACAAGGATTACAGAGAACAAGGCAAAAAAAAAGTAAACCACAAAATACAGGACAACCCATAGCACATTCAGTACAATAAATCAAGAGTGACATTTGCTGATGGACTTAAATTTAACATCAAATATTCTGTGAATTGAGTCCAGTAACCCAAGTTCAAGTAAAACACTAGTTCCAAATAAGTGTATGGGACTCACAAATATATTTTATTCACAAATGCTAACTTCCACTTTCATACAAATCATCTTATATTTTTATATGAATCATCCTTTTATTATCACCCTGCAATGTGAGTCTTTAAATTGATTTATATTTTCTTTGTGAGGGATTTTTAAAAAGTAACATCTTATACTGTCCACACACCTAAAAGTACTGAGAGTTCATTTACACATTCACATTTCAGGACAAGTGAGAGCAAGAGCTAGAAGAGAAACTTTAAGTTTCACAGTGTATAGCCTATGTTAGTTCTGCATTACTGTCACCATATGTGAAGCTCTTGTCAACGTTTGGTCCTACTGTGCACCTCTGAACCTGTTAATTTAGTCCTGAAGGACTGAAGAGAATTCTTAAAATCCTACAGAACACACTAGTGGTGTCTGACACGTGAGGTAAGAAAAGACAAGAAAACCCAATGCCAAAAAGAGCAGTCAAGAATAATAATTTGAAAAAAAAAAAGAAAAAAAAAGTGCTGAATTAAAGCAGTTG
Organism: Parus major; assembly: GCF_001522545.3. Lineage (NCBI taxonomy): Eukaryota > Metazoa > Chordata > Aves > Passeriformes > Paridae > Parus > Parus major. The sequence continues at coordinate 21,863,457 of NC_031799.1, forward strand.
TATTTCAAGGCAATAATAAATCCCAGAGAAGACAACATCTTGCACATGCACTGAAACCTCAGTCAGTTGTGAAAATTACTTTTTACCAAAGAGCTCTCAGAAAAAAAATATTCCTGCTGGGATGTATTCCAAGGGATAAGTAGGTAAAAGTTTTTATTTTGAAGCTGAGGAAAAGTGAAAACTTAACTTTACTACTAAATTTATAATAGCCATTAGTCATTTTTCACTCTGGATACCTGCCCAGAGAAGATGAAAACCCAGGTCATTAAACCTCTAACAACTTCAGACTATACAGAACTGAATCCAAAGTTAAAATCCAGCTCCTACCCACTATCCCCAAGACGTTTATTTTGTGTTATTATATCTGAAGTTTTCTGACAAAGTTGCAGCCCGCTATTTAACAAATATTCTATCAACAGGCTTGTTCCAAAAAATTTGGGAAAAACTTCCATCCAGAACTTCTGGTTATTTCATGGCATATCAGAAGGACATAAACTTAAGAAAAACATACAAAAGGATTCTTTTGAAAGATACAGTCCACTGTGGTTACAGACCTTAACTAGTATTAAAAATACCACTGAACTCGTAGGGCAATTTTAACAGAGTAGCTCAGAGATGCCACAATTTTTTAAACTAACCTTTTAAAAAGAGTTAGTAAGAAGTGGTTTCAAACATGAAGCATTAATTTAACGTGTAAGAAATGTTGACACAATTAAGTGATGCAATAGAAACTCATAAGAAAGTTTTATGCATTATATAAAGTTTTGTTTCTCACATTCAGCTCTCTTAAAATATATTTTTACCGACTTTAAACATTTATGTCCCTTCTTATTTATCCTAAGTCAGGAAAGTTTTCAATTTTCTAGACAAAGATATAGCCACTATATTTTTTAAGAAGATACAGCCAACACTCCCTTTCCCCAGAATCTACATAGAGCTTGTAGAGCATCTTTGAATCCAGACATTATCCTGTCCTAAAATCTTGTGCTTCAATTTTACATAAAGTGAATCAAAGTGAATGTTTCACTGACACCCAAGTCTACCATCCTCCTATACAGAAAGAGCAATGAGGGTGAACATATGCAAGAAGGAAGAACATTTCAGTGGACTGCTAGAGTCATATTAAAACTGAAAGACAGTTTAAATTGCAGAAGAAAAGTCAATCACAGAAACAAGGCATAATTCTACATAGACTAGACTGTGATGAAGTGTGTACGAAGTAATCCCACATCAGGCATATAGTTTACAGTACTCAGAATTTCTAAATAAACTAGAACTTAAAAGTTTTCACAAGAAGACATAATGCTTGTTATTTTACAATTATAAGGGTTTTCACACTCTTGTTAGAGAATGTAATGAACCAAACTTTTGCCTATTCACAGATATACTGCAGAATAGCCATGACAGATCTTGATGAATTGCAACACAGGTCATACCTCATGGAGCATTTTCTATTCTACTTAATTATAGCAAATATTTTAAATACTCAGTATAAAACAACATAAATTGGAAAAATAACCCGTATCTTCCATATATAAACTTTATTACACTGGACACCATATAAAGTACTAAACTTAAAAAATGGAAGTACGAATTTGATATCAGTGGTAAAATACAGTCTTTAAAATTAATTGGTCTTCAATAACAAATATATGAGACACACAGACTGTGCTATAGGAGGTCTAAGAGAAGGTTTGCAGTTTTTTGGGAAGAGCTGTAATTTTCAATATTACATATTTAGATTCAATTTACAGTGGCTGACCAATTCACTAACATTTACACAGAACCAAACGAGAAGCCCAGCTTATTTTAGCACTGATTTGATTTTGATTGGTCTTCTTATCCAAAAGACACATCACTACTACTTCAAATATGTAAAAGGAAGCACTAAAAATTTTCCTTCCTACTCTGTTTGAATGTGAAGAGTTTATGCGCATTGAATTGAGCTTTTTTACTTCAACTTCTTCACAGTACAACTGTTGCTTGAAAATTCCAGTTTAGATTATAGTTCTTGATATTCACAATACAAACAACCATAATCTACCTTAATTCTCATAAACAGTTGCTTTTTATTCCAAGTAAAAGTGAAATAAAACTGGAAAGTGCTAAATTGAGCAGAAGTAAAACACAGACTCTCTCTTCATCAAGAAGTTGGTAGTGCACTGTGCCTTAAGGATGTAGTCAGATTTGCACATGGTTCAACCTTGAATGTCTATCTTTCATGGCTAAATTTGTCTGAATTAATGGTTACACAGATCACACAAGAAACAAGTCAGTATATCCCCGTACTTTCCTTAAAATAGATGTATTCCTCTTGTTTGCTGTGAGTTTCTCCTAGAAGTCAACAATGCAAGCATTTTCAGAAAGTATATATTTGAATGAACAGCTGTATTAACAAACACTGATAATAAAATATGCCACATCCTTATAAACATTTCCTTAACAAAAGTTTACAGAGAAAAACAGGTCGTAAAAACCATGGGGTAGGTGCCTCCTGATTTTGACACTGTTCTTTATTTCAGCAGGATCCAAAAAAAATGGAAAATGAAAGAAGCTAGTTATCTTTTCTGTTTGGCTGCTTTTAAAGGTAATATACAGTTCAGGTCTTTCTTGTCTTGTAATAACCGCCAAGCCTGAGGGGAAAAACCACAAGATTTTTTTAAAAAAGACAATATAATCTTTGCCATTAAAACTTAAATAGCATTATAAGCAATAAACATCACAGTTCCACAAAATTAAGGTTGATTTTTTTCACCTTCTTGAAAAATATGTTTCTGGGTTGAGGGTTTTTTTTGGTTCATTTGTTTTTGGGATTTTTTAAGGGAAGCAAAATCCAAAAAGTACACAAAATGCAATGAACTAATGAAGAAAGTAAAGCCTTTCAAGAACAGATTGAATTTTTTGAGACGGATATGTTAACAATATTTAAGCATTACATTGGTACTCTAACTGAAAAATAATTGTCTCTATTCACACATGTCCAAGTGCCGAGTGAATGATGTTATGCACTGTCATTTCTGGAACTTAACTGTGTCTCTACAATAGCTTATATCAACTTTCTCCGATGTTGTAGTGTGAGTTTCAGGACATCTGTTATGCCATGAGCCTGCAAAAAACTTCAGTGTCCCTCCTGTGTTTATACAGAAGTCATTTACTCTCCAATGTATAATGAAAACCACATGAAGAACAATTCTCTCAAAGACATAACAGATTGCTTAAGCTTATATTAAAAAATAGTGCAGGATATTAAAAAGTTCTTGCACTTTTAGAGCTACTGTCATTTTTAAGGTATCTGGTAAAAAGGACATTTTTTCAGGGCTGTATCACTCTAGTACATTGCTTTCAGACAGCTAGGATCAAACATCTGCTTTTACATTTTTCAGAAAACCAGAGGTTTGAAACAAACTCTGTTAACTGAAAACTCTGAAAAGAGAAGTTCACTCTGATTTCACAGTACCATGAGAACCCAAACCACTTCATAAACATAGCTCTAGCAGATTCATAAAATTAACTATTTTATGTACAAGTATGTGAACAATTCAGTATTTTGTATGCTAACATGGTTAAAAAAAAGAAAAACTAATGAACATTTCTGAACAGAATTACAAATAAAATGTTATCCTTTTCTGACTAAGGTGTCTCTTACAGCATTTGCTCTATTACAAGTATTTGGCATTGAAATACTTTTTGCTGGAGAAGCCTTCAAGTTACTTGAAGACCTGAATAACTGGACTAAACATGAGCCTCCAAGAACAGCTTAATAGGGAAGTCTTAACTGGTTAAACCTGGAAGCCAGTTCTATGCACTAATCCCTAGTCATGACTACATAAAAAATAGTCAGAGATCTCAGAAAACTAGAATTTGAGTTGCAATTCCAATGCAATACCTATGATAGGAGACAAGCATAAAAGAGAGCTGGTAGCAAAAATTTTCAGAAAAAAGATGTTTAACCAAGGTCTAAATTTTTCCTTATTTCAGTGTCCTTCTCTCCCCTGACTGGGACAGTGAAAGTTCCTGTTTGAACTACTCATGTTCTAAAATTATGAATGTGGTCTTCCTAAAGAAAAGTACCCATCTAAGTAAGCTACAAAAAAATCAGAAAACCCCCATTATTTTAGTGGTGATATTTATAAAAAAAAAAGGAATAGTAAGAAGTATAAAATATTATCTATTACCAGTCAGACTCATGTATTAATAAATAATGAATGAAAACAAAATGATAATTTTAAAGTTATTAACCATTGTTAGAGTTTTACACACCCAAGTAAATCTAAGAGAAAAGATTTTTACTATTTGAGTATCCATTTCAGTGTAAACCTGAAGTTTAATGGCAGACATTAATGAATAATTTTAAGAAATTATCTTTTCACATTTTTTAAAAAAACATGTTTTTATTACTTATGATACAAAGTATAAAACATCAGAAATGGGCAGGTTTAATGACTAGCATTTAAGATAGTATAACTATAATGAAAAACAAAGTGACCAGAAAAATTACATGAGGTGAACTTTTTACCTGTGCAAATTCATCTCTGATCATATCAAACTTCTGTTTCTCATGTACAGCTCTAGCAGTATTTGTCCCATCAAACGGCTCTGAAAGATCAAAAAACACCATGAAAACTGTTAAAAAAATCTAAAGTTTGGTTGTCTCTACTAACTAAACATATAATTGCTTCCCAGAAGTGTTTTAAATAGTCAATTCCTCTTTTGTTCTCAGGCTTTACTTCTACATAACATTTATCAAAAAAAAAAAACCAAACCAAAACTAAACTAAACCAACCAACAAAACAAAACCCCCACAAGAACAAGAAAACACCCATACAAAACAAACAAAATAAAAAAAAAAAAATAAAAAAAAAAATAAAAGGAATAAAAGCCCCAAATGCTGAATTCTCTAAATGCCCTGAATGGACAACATCATCAGGGAGTTTGTAGATAACACGAAGCTCAGCAGTTCAGTTGACACTATAGGACAGGATGCCATCCAGAGACACATAGACGAACTTGTGCAGTGGGTCCATGAGGATCTCATGAAAGTTCAACAAGTGCAAGATGCTACACTGAGGTCAGGGCAACCCCAGACATGAGTATAGTCTGTAAGAAGTCACATAGAACAGCCCTGCCCAGAGGGGTTTGGGGGTGCTGCTGGGTGAGAGACTGGACATGACCCAGCCATGGGCACTCCCAGCCCAGAAAGCCAAACGTGTCCTGGGCTGCATCCAGAGCAGCGTGGGCAGCAGGGCCAGGGAGGGGATTCTGCCCCTCTGCTCTGCTCTGCTGAGACCCCACCTGCAGGGCTGTATCAGCTCTGGGGACCCTGCACAGGAAGGACATGGACCTGCTGGAGGGAGTCCAGAGGAGGCCACAAAGATGGTCAGAGGGATGGAGCACCTCTCCTAAGAGGACAGACTGAGAGAGCTGGGGTTGTTCAATCTGGAGAGTAGGCTCTGGTAGAGATCTCATAGCACCTTCCAGTATATAAAAGGGGTCTACAAGAGAGCTGGAGAGGTACTTTTCACAAGAGTGTGTAGTGATCCAGGTGGAATGGCTTTAAACCAAAAAGGGCAAGCTTAAGATTAGATATTAGGAAGAAATTTTTCCTGTGAAGGTGGTGAGGCATTGGAAGATGTTGCTTAGAGAAGCTGTAGATGCCTCATCCTTGGAAGTGCTCAAGGCCTGAGTGGATGTGGCTCTGAGAAAAGTGGTCTAGTGAAAGATGTTCCTGTCAGTGGCAGAGGAGTTGGAAAGAGATACTTAAAGTCCCTTCCAACCTAAACTATTTTGTGATTCAATGAATGCTCTAATGATATGTAATTCAAAATAAACTCAGGTTATTATTATCTATTGAAGCATAACTATGATTGTGCTGAATTTATGCAGTAGTAATTACCTTCTACAGCTCAACAGTCTGTGATAACATATCAGACTATGATTTCCCATATTAAAATATTTTGAAATTTATTACACATGAGACCCTTGGAACTATTCACTTCAGGTTCATCTAATTCAACAGTTTCTCGGTGAAATACTGAGAATATAGCAAAATATTTACTATAACTTTTTATCTAAGACATACCAACTATTGTAAAATATATTTTATCACTTCATACCTATTCTGCAATATTTGTTCAGAAGTTATCTATCTGGGGGTTCTACTTCCTAACTGACTACAAATTATTGTGATGTTTCCCCCCCCTCTTTTTTTTTTATCCTAACTTAATTAATGGTTTGTAACTTTTTTAATTGCTAGACTAAAAAAAGTACTTCTTGGTACTGATAAGGTTGCCAACATTAAAGCAATTGATACTAAAATCTTATGATGCAGGGACTACGCATTACAGGGACTATGCTTTACAGTATGCTACAAAACAAATCTTACCATCTTTTCTTCCTTAGAAGAGAACTTCTTAAATAACATTGTATATTTCACACTAGTAGAATGTATGCAAGTCCTCAAGGACCACAGAATAACAGAAGTATTTGTTAGATCACGTACATTTTTTTGTAATTTTGGTTATGAATTACTTTTATTCAGATAGTGATGCATAGTAAAATAAAGCATTACAGAGACACCAGAAAATCTTGTGCCTTTATGGAGACTAGAATTTCAAATTTGGTACATACTCCATGGATTTAGGTTTTTATTTCTGCTAGCTTTTTAAATTCACCAAGAAATTTTTTCATGCAATAAATGTTGTATTTAGTGGTTTTCTGAAAGGATTCTTTTCAAACTACTTTGTTTTCAGTGGATAGTTACAGGCAGATTTATTTTATTTTAGAATGCATCATGCTTCTAGTTTAGAACAAAAACTGGCAACCAAATAAAACATACACAGTACTGTAATGTCAGTCCCATTATTTGAGAGCATGATCTAGTATAATCAAGAATTCCACGTCTCTTACTGTGTCAACAAATACAGTATTTCATTTGTGTACCATAAGTGTGATGGTAACTGTTTTTTTAATGCTAGGACCTTGATGTTGAACCAGGTTATATCTGTATTTTACAGCAACAAGAGCTGAACTGTACAATCTTTTGAAACCATCAGTAGAAAAAAGGCACTCCAGTCATGAAAGCTAACTCACATCTTCCCTTTAATCTTCCTGCATATTTACTGTCAAAAGAGAAACTGGTTCTTTGAAGCACAGCAAGAATAATTTTACAATCAGCTACTCTTTACACCTCTACACTTTCTAACCATCAAGACAGTAAGAGTTTATTGTAAGTTATTTTGTTCACACAGAGAGATGAGACTGTTAAAAGAAAAAAGTAACATAGATTTAACACTGATGCTTGAGGGAAAGGCTAAAGGGAATAATTTTTCCAAATAAAACTACAAGATATCACGTAACTTCAGAACTGTTGCTGACCAAGCCCTGAGGAATTATTTTTTACATTATTTTTAGCATGTGGTTCTGGAAGACTTGAAACTACAAATATGGATCAGGTGCACGTAGATGGCTTCTGATTTGATTTCCCTAAATGATTATCAACGTAATTACCTCATAAAATGCCACATTTCTAGCTTTTCCTTTTTCAATAAGACAGTATTGGATATTACTAGATACAGACAAGATGTGCAACTGGACAACTGGATGACAACTGGAACTAGACTAGCCACTAGTCATTTACAGCTTCTGACAAGGATTGTTCAAAATATTATCTAAAAGCAGGGTTCTCTGTATCTTTGTATGCTCATCATGGTAAAAGCCTATCATATTTTAAAGTGTCTGGAAAGAGCATCTCTACTGTATTTGTTTTTCTAACAGCAGAAATACATGCGAGAATCAGCCTTAAGGCCCATAACATTTAAAACAGAACACAGTTTTTCTTTAGCTAATCTAAATACAGTACTACATGCAGAATTGTGGAAACTTGCAGGCACAGACTTGTGTAATCTATCAACAAATACATTTTAGATATTTAAAAATATATGCAATAGTGCCAATTACTGAAATTTTATTCTGTGAACAGGAAAATTTGGCAAAGACTTGGAAAACAGAATATATTGGCATGTTTAGCTAACTTTTGAAGTTTTCTCAAGTACACAGAAATTTATGTATTTTATTAACCTTGTTCAGCTTAACAGCTGTTATAAACATGAAGTCTACTTTGAGTGAAAGTAGGAGATTCTACTTTTCCCTCCCAAATTAGAAGTAAAAACTTGGTATGTAAGGCTAAACCCAATAAGTCTTGAACCAAGGAAGGAATCAGATATGCTACCTATAGGTAATTTTGCCTTTTTTTTAGTTCAAACAAAATCGCTTTAAGGAAAAGTTGTGCGTAATCAAGACCATTAAATGCAAAATCTAGCGTGTCTATTTTATATGTTGATGTTTATTCTATTTTCCAGTCTGGCAGAAAGATAACCTAATTATTCAAGCACTTTGTGATGTTACAAAATACTTGAGAACTTGAAACACACAGCCTCCTGCAGCACAGTGGATCAGCATCATGTGACAGCAGCAAACATAGCTGCCCAGCATTCCCACCTCCCACATTCAGACCAGAGCCTTGGCAATGCCTCACTACGCTATTCTGAATCATTTCAGCTGTGCAGATACTCTAATTCTCACATTTCTCAACTCTAAGACTACAGAGTCCAGTGCAACCATATTTCAGTGTGTTCTTCTTCCATAACTTTTGATTTTTCCCCAAAAGGTCAAATAAAGACCAGGAATCCCATCATGTGGCTTTACATTGACATTCATATAACTATGGCCAAGTTGGTGGGCTCTGGACAACAGAATAACCAAGCTCACCAGCAGGTGAAATTGACTGAAGGTGATTCTCTGCATAGAGCAGCACAAATGCAGAGAAGTACATACATATGCCAACCCTAATTCTCATCAATCTTGAAGAATGTCTGTCCAGCCACAGGACTTCCGCCTTATTTTCCTCCTCCCCCAGCAAAATCTTCTCAGTATCTAACAACTTTCCCCATACCATTTGTCTCCTGTTTAAGTTATGTTCCTATTTCATTCTGAGACTTCAACCCTTGATATATTTATCCTAATAATCTCCACTGATTTGTATCCAGGGCCCACGCCACCTCTCCTTTATGACAACTGTTTCCAGTTACACAGCAATTCTCAGTTCCTTTCTTACTTTTCATTCTCCTTACATCTCAATCTTACTCTTGGTCTATCAACTTATTCTTCCTTAGTGCAGGCTTCATCTCCTATGTATGCTTACCTGCTCATCTTCTCCATATACATTCCCCATGGCAGCTGAAAGGTGTCACTAGCATCTGAATCAGGTTGCCTGTATAGTATCCTGCTCATTTCTGTACTGAGACAGCTGAGACCTGCAACCCCAACAGGTAGCCTGGGTTTACCCTCCACTTCTGGATGGCATCATGTAGTCTCTGTACAAAGTCTACGTTCACTAGCCAAAAATACTACCTACAAGGGCATCAACATACACATAACCTGGTCACTGCAATGCCAGAGCATTTCTAGAACAAAGACAATTCTTCAGGAATAATCCGAGTATGTGCCTAATGTGTTTTTTCAGAAGTTCAAACTTAGCAAAACTGGCAACTAGTCTTGTTAAACAGAAAAACACACACTACTAAAGGCCATTCCTTATCAAAGTCTTAAGCCCTGTTCCAAAAGTAACAGGGCGATGAGTGCTCTTGAAGAAAAGGTCAGGAGTACTATTTTTAAACACTTTAGAACTTAAAGCTTCCTTCTCAAATGTTTTTGACAGGACTGTTTACAAGCCATTTACACTGGTTAAACTTCTTTCTCTACTAATGCAATGTATTTCTCAAAACACAACCAAGGTAAAATCTAATTGATAGATTTATGTATTTAATGTCTTAAAGTAAAAAATTAAAATGCAGCTACATATTTTACCTTCTACACAAATAAATTTGTTTCTCCATTCAATACCATCAGGTCTTGCAATAGCCTTGGCCTCACGAACTGAAATCATTTGATGGCTCCAGCTAAAGAAAAGGAAAAAAAATTGCAGAAAATTTTAACTCTTAGTTCTAAATTCAAAGTATCAGTTTACATTAGAAAATTGTCAGATTGCAATGTCATAAACCTGGATAACACAGTATTTTATAATAATGAGTAATACAGTTTAACATCATGAGTAGGAAACAAGGAAATTTTTCTACTAATCAAGTTGAAGTACAAAAAGCATCTCCAAATCAGAGCATCACAGGTATCCATGAGTAACATATATTCACAATGGAATTCTTTCAACTAATAATGTCAAACTAAATTTGCACTGTCACCTACATTTCTATGTTCAAAATAAATTACAGAATCAAATCATTCAGAATTTTCTGTAGGAAGAAAATAAATGCAGGGAATAAACACAGACAGGTTACATACTGCATTCCATAAACAATACTCAATAGCATAAAGATATGTAGAAAAAATTTGCTCATAGGCCTTCCTTGTGCAAGGAACCTATTACTAGAAAGTTTCAACACTTTATATATGCTGAATTTTAGATCTGCAAGTACAACAACTCTCTACCACTTCCTGCAGGCAGCATTACAACAGCAAAACAGGGAAATTACCACACTTATACAGGAACAGCACATAGATTATAGGGCAGTCTTTATGATGTGCCACCATCTTCACGATGCTTGGCACAACAGTATGCCAAACATAATGGAAGCAAAAAAAAAACACTTCCAGATTTATATTCTTATCTACCCAGCCACTTCTCAGCTACTCTTAACTAAAGAGAGCAGCTCATCCTGCATGCCATCATGTGCCAAATCCAAGACAGGGGACTGGGCCCCAGCAGGGGTTTATGAAAGGCAGATCCTGACTGACCAACCTGATCTCCTTCTGTGACAACATGGATATGGGAAGGGCTGTGGATGTAGTCTACATGGACTTTAGTGAAGCCAGTGACACCATTTCCTACAGCATTATCCTGGAGAAACTGGCAGCTGATGGCTTGGGCAGATACACTGTTCTCTGGGTAAAAAACTGCCTGGATGTCTGGGCCCAGAGTGAAGTTTCATCCAGCTGGTGTTCAGTCACCAGTGCTGTTCCCCACAGCTCAGTACTGGGGCCAGTTCTGTTTAATATCTTTATCAGTGATCTGAATGAGGAGATCAGGTGCATCCTCAGTCAGTTTGCAGGTGACACCAAGCTGTGTGTGTTATTGATCTGCTGGTGGGCAGGAGGGCTTTGCAGAGGAATCTGGGCAGGCTGGATCATGGGCTGAGGCCAATGGTGTGAGGTTCAACAAGGCCCAGTGCTGGGTCCTGCCCTTGGGTCACAACAACCCCAGGCAGCTCCACAGGCTGGGGCAGAGTGGCTGGAAAGGACCTGGGGGTGCTGGTGGCAGCAGCTGAACATGAGCCAGGCTGTGCCCAGGTGGCCAAGAAGGCCAATGGCATCCTGGCCTGGCTCAGCAATAGTGTGGCCAGCAGGAGCAGGGCAGGGATTGTCCCCCTGTCCTGGGCAGTGGTGGGGCCACACCTCGAGTGCTGTGCTCAGGTTTTGCCCCATTATTACAAGAAACACACTGAGGTCCTGAGGTTTCTCCAGAGAAGGCCAATGGAGCTGGGGAAGAGTCTAGAAAACAGGCCCTTATGAGGAGCAGCTGATGGAAATGGGTTTTTTTTTTTTTGAGAAATGAAAGCTCAAGGAGGACTTCATCCCCCGCTACAACTACAATAAGGTTGTAGCCAGGTGGGAGCCAATCTCTTTTGCCATGTGTCAAGGAAAAGAAGAAATGGCCTTAAATTGCACTAGGAAAGGTTCAGATCAGATATTAGAAAATGATTTTTCAGTGAAAGAGTAAACAGGCATTGGAGTAAGTTGCACAGGGAAGTGATGGAATCACTATCTCTGGAAAAGTCCAAGAGATGTCTGGATGTGGCACTTGGGAATATATTACAGGGGTGGTTACAGTGTGCTGCATTGGCAGTTGGATTAGATGATCGTAAAGGTCTCTTCTAATCTTGATGATTGTGTAAACCAAGGAGCTACCACACCAGTGAAACAGCTGGACCACCAATACATCACCATATGTCCTAACTAAATGGGTAGAAATAACTGGGAAATGTGTTGCCAGCTGTACCGGTCTTATACTGGTTTGTACACCTGACAGATGAGCTGGGCTGGGTACATGAACCACCTGCAGTAAATCTGCAGATATCAATAGTAAATTAAAATACTGTCTATAAGTCATCAGTTAAATATGAAAGAATTCAGTTCTGCCTAGACCACAGATCTGATGTCGTAACTCCATTAAGTCAATGATGGCAAGACAGCTAAAAATCCGTGACCGTAATTTTTCAGATTATCTTGAATACAACTCTTTAGTAAAGCCTCCTATGGAACTCTGTTGTTTGAAGAACTTTACTTCCTCAGGACACATCATTTAACTATATAAATAGGGCTTGTTTTTAAAAAATGCAGGACACAGCACATGAAAAGATATAGGATACCTCAGTTTCTATATTTAGCTTTCTTTGGATATATTCTTTAGAAAATTAGTAATGATGATGATCTTTTCTAGAATTCAATGTAAACTAAAGTCTCCATTCTAACCCTTCATCCTTCCTCTTCTTAATTCCCACAGTAGACTACTGCTGGGATAAACAGAGATAATGTGAAGCATCAAATACTTTTCTATCATGTCTTTTAATAATCAACCATCAACACAGGCTTAATTCAGATGAATTTCTGAAAAAACCCAAGTGCGTGCACACACACACAAAGACAAAAGATAAAACCCCTGTGCTTAGAGCTTCAAGCAAGCTTAAACTGTAGCTCAAGAACACTGATTGTGAGCAGAAGCTTACAGTTTACTTTTTTTAAGAGCTTATTTAAAAATCAGAGATCCAGGCCAGTGGGGGGAAAAAAAAGAAAAAAAGTCATGCAAACAAGTATTTGATCTGTATTTGGAAGATTACAGGCAGTATACACACACACACACACATATATATATATATAGAGAGAGAGAGAGAGAGAGGCAGTATATATATACTATACAGGCAGTACTGTTTCACTTGAAGCAGTAATTCTTTTTTTCCTAGGCTATACTTGATCCCTCAGCAAAAAAAACACAACAGTTTTATAATACACTCATTAAACAAAAAGCAAGAAAAAAGTGGCATTTCTTGCTGTTTAAAAAGACTTTTATTTAAATTTGAAATTTAAAAGCTTTTTATTTAAAATTGAAATTTGAATTTGAAAACAACTCTTTTATCTGACAGTCTTTGCAAAGTTGTCTTGGTACCAAGATCATACTGAATTAGAAATTAATTATGAATAGCAAACTATTTGTGTGTCAATTTTAGCCACTTTGGCTCGCATCTAATAATTTCATTGTTGCCAACATAAAGCAGATATTCTCCCTGCACACATTTTCAATCCATAAAGTTACCAATGCCATTTAAATAGCTATTTCAATTATCAGTTATTTCTGTTGTGACTGACTACATTAGGTATGTGATTTTCATGGCAAAGGCAAATATTTGAAAGAAGACTAGGCATTTTCAGGTGTGTGTATGACTACAGTACTAACAGAATAAAAGGCTTATCCTTTCCAGAGCATTCTTACACATTAAAGCCACCTGTATAAACACAATAAGATGGGTACAAGCTGCAAATATATTTAATTCAACACAGTATTAAAATGATCCCTTTATTACCTGACCAATTCTATAGTGAAAAGTATTGCAAGCATCTTCTCACTGAAATTTTATATTTTGTCATTAGAATGTAAATTAATCGTCCACCATATACAAATCAGTGAATGATCTTAAACAACTTCTACTTAGCCTGCAATGGAAAATTTAAGGGAAGTAATCACAATACTTTGCAATCCCCCGCAAGGGGAGCAGCACCTTGCTTTAAGGTCTCACTTTGTAAGGAGACAGCCAAGTGAAAACCTGCTGCCTTCACTCACAGTTGCAGAATTGAAATCAGACACCTCCTTCAGAGGGGCTGGTAAACATTCCAAATACTTGCTTTGGAGAGCATCTACAATTTTTTTCTTGATCGCATTCATTACTTAATCAGCAGACAATTTTAAACAGTTAAAGTTAAAATGAAGTCATAACCATAGCCAGCTGTATTGTAAGAAGCATTACACAGACTTGAACTCATTATGGTGAGATAATTAAACAACAAGGCAAAACAAGCTTTGCCATATATGGTGTGCTATTCTAATGCATGCTGCAATTTCCAAATCACATTTCTTTGGAGGCAGGGATGAAAGGGGTATAAAAATTACTTCTTATGGACACACTGAAAACCCTAGAGTAGGACTGTGGAAAAGGTTCTTTATAAATGCATGGCAATAAACAATTTTCTGAAACATCTTACAGCGTAAATAAATAAAACAGTTTAAAAGTATAAGGGAAAATAAACACAGCACAAGGACTTATGTATGACTGCACAGGATGCAAAGCTCCTGTATCTTCCTTTGCTACACTCTTTAAGCCCATCCTGTCCTACATCAAGTAAAATAAATCACAGATTTTAACTAAATGGCCTAATGACCATTGCTTGAAGATCTAGCGGCCTTTGCCAGAGTGAGGGAGAAGTTTAAAACAATATATCTCCATCTTCTCTTATCTTCCTCACCATTACATGTAAAAGAGATCAGTAGTTAAATATTCTAGGCAGGTGGCTTCAATGACTTATTCTGTTCAAAATTATGATCTTTGTACATGATCTGATCATTCTTGATTGCATGCTGTTCCTTTAGCAAAACAGTTCCTGTACATCAAATCTGGTAGTGCATCCTAATCCACAGATAAAAGGCTACAAAAATTACTTTTGCAAAAATTGAATTCACTCCCTGTAGCAATCTTTCCATCAAACATGTGACAGTCCAACAGGGAAAGTTCAGTGGTCCAGTACAGATCATATAATTATAGCCTCATTTAACAGTCATGGTGTCTGAAATACAATCTCAAAATTTTGGTGCATGAAGACACTAGGAAATGTTTCACAGCGAAAACAAACACTGAAGAAACTACTTACTACAGCAAAGAAAATATTCAACACACTCTAACACTACTTCTTACATGAAAGGCACAACTAAGAGTGCCCTCTGTTGCGTGTGTTTGCAAGTTGAACATGAGCCAGCAGTGCCCTGGCAGCCAGGGCGGCCACCCATGTCCTGTGGGGCATCAGGGACAGCATCATCTGGGCAAGGGAGGGGATTGTCCCGCTCTGCTCTGCTCTGGGGCAGCCTCACCTCGAGTGCTGGAGACAGCTCTGGGTGTCAGAGTGTAAGAGAGACATGAAGCTATTGGAGAGTGTCCTAAGCATGGCCACAATGATCACGAAGGACCTTGTGGGGAAGCCGTATGAGGAGCGGCTGTGGTCATTTGGTCTGCTCAGCCTGGAGAAAAGGAGACAGGGGAGACCCTATTGCAGTCTGCAACCTCCTCATGATGGGAAGAGGAGGGGTAGACACTGATCTGCTCATTCTCATGACAGTACTTAAGGCAACAGCATGAAGATGAGTCAGGGGAGGCTTAGTTTGGATATTAGGAAAATATTTTTCACCCAGAGGGTGGTTGGGCAGTGGAACAGGCTACCCAGCAAAGTGGTCGTAGCACCAGCCTGATAGAGTTCAAAAAGTGTATGGACAATGCTCTCAGGCATGTGGTGTGAATCCTAGGATGATCCCGTGCAGGGGCAAGAGCTGTATTCAATTATCCTGATGGTTCCCTTCCAACTGAGCACATTCTATGACTCTGTGATTCTATGTATTTAATTCTTACCCTCATTCTCATTTGTACTGTTGCTTCCATCAGCAACTTCAAAGCAAATATAACAGATCCTGTGGCTAGCGTGAGGCTACTTTTACTTTCACTAGCCGGCTATCATACACACAAAACCTTTTAAACACCTTATTCATATTTCTCCCTATGGTGCTCAAATTTGTCTTCTCCAGTCAATGAAACTATATGGAATTTTACTATCAATTCTATTACAGGATTTATAGTTGTCAATGATACACAGATACAGAGTACACTTGATTAAATCTAATTTCTGTAGCAGAAAGAGTTAAAAATAATATAGGCTGCTGCATTAAGTGCATCATTTCCTCAAATGACTTCTCAGCTATGTAGTAGCATTTTCAACACAGGAATTCTAATGGCTATTTTTACTGGTATTTTTTTCTTTTTTTTTAAAGACTATTACAAGTGAAATGTTTAAATACTTAACAAATACTGAACACTAGAAGAACACCAGACAGTTTTTTTATTCAGTTGTTTTTTGAAACATTTTCTTCCCTTGACATCAGCAACTATCCTGTCTTTAATATCTACTTTTTCAAGCTTTGTTTTACCCAGAAGCTCCTCTGTGTGTATATGAATAAATTGAGGTAGGATTTATAATCATCACAAAAACAGTATTTAGGGATTGCCATCAGCTCCAACACTAATATTGCGGAATTTCTGGTCTGCATACGTCTTAGCATATCCTGTCTAATAGCAGAGAAAAAGAGATCGTTCTGAGCCAGCCACCAACTTAGGCAGAAATCTGGTCTTGACTATATTCACAAGCACTCAAACCCAGGAAAGTCAAACTAGGTCTTTTTCCTGAGGACAAGATAATCTCTGCTACTTCACACAGGCAAACCATAAAATTCCTTAGTGGAAAAGATACTTACTTTCGTATGAAAGATTAACAGCTTGTACAGCAAAGTTTACAAAAAGATTCACATAGTATCCCACATAAATTAAGAACCTAAGTGTCTTCTCATTTGCCTACCTAGCAAACATCACCTTGTCAACTGAAAAGACCAGTACTCGGAAGAAACATTTAAGACAAAAGACTATCCTCCTATCTGCAGAGATCATTGAAAGAAAATCTCTTACATGAAAATCTCTCAGGAAGGCTTAAGCAGGCTCAAAATGCAGTTGGTTTATGCATTACTAAAGGCCATAAGGATTTAGCTTACATATTTCAGATGTACACCTCAGAAATGCTTTAATGACTTTATGGTCTTTCACTTCTTATTTTAAAGTAAATTATGAACACTTCCAAAATTATGAGTATCCAATTGCATGTTTTGTTCTCCTTCCAAGAAATGGAAATGGTGCACATACACAAGACAGCAATTTTATATGAACAAACATTTTTTCTAAGAAATTCAGAAATACATGAGTAATAATTTGACAAACCAGTTGTAACTTAAGGCTTTCTCAGATGCCCTCACAACTTTAGCTTCTCTTCCTATATAAGTAAGTCCAGATGCCAAAATTAAACTCAGATTCTAGCAAAACAATAACGTGACTGAAAAAAACTATATGTGGGAGAATTTTTCACTAGGTGAGGCCTATAGAGATGTATATTCTGGTCAAAGTAAGGAACCACCTGGCCAGTTATCTCCATTGACTCAAGACAATGTGACAAAAGTCAAGCACAACAATCTTACAGTCCAAATAATTCATATCCCAGTTGATACCTTAAATAACAGCTAAGAAGAGACCTTTTTCACACATGAATAAGGCAGTTATAGAACAGTGTAACTGTATGACAAATCCCAGTAATTTTTAAAGGACAAAGCTCTCTAACTTTTGGCAGACATTTCACAGGACAGAATGCCTAGCTAGGCAGAAGATATCAGACCATTTACTGGCATTCCTGTTGTAATTCAGCCTTTTTACTCATTTCCTCTCTCGCAGTTACCACTAATGCACTGCTGCTTTTCTTTCTTTCAAGGGTTATAAAGTGTTGCTATATTGAATAGAAGGAATCAAAGTTTCATATCTTCTAAACTACTAAAATGAGCTTATTACTTACTCAAATTCTGTGGCATAATATTTGAAGAAGCCTATTAGCAAATCTCCAAGGCTTGATCCATTTTTTGAGATGTAAGGAGGAATGGTACGTGGAGCTTGATGAACAAGATACAACTGCATAGTAGGATCAAAACATTCCTGTCAAAATAAAATCAGAGTGTATATATATATATACACACAGAGAGAGCCTTAACCCAGATGCATATATTTTCCACAATAAGAAAGATGCCTATTGTTTGCTTATTGTAAGTTCAAGGGCAACTTACAAGCCAAGTACTATTTCTCTTCTCCCCCACTGATACTAGTTATTCCCCCTGAGCTCTGGTAGAATCATCTTGCACAGGAGCATACAAGACCATCTTTTGACTTCTGTTTACTAAATAACTTTAACATGTGAGAATCTTCGAACTAGACTTGCATCTAAAACCACAAAAGCAAAAGCTGAGTAAGGTAGTCTGCACTGATCTGACTGCAGTTCGGCTGAGAAATATGTAGGTGAAATTAATGCACCCATTATCAATTTCTCATAGCTGAACTGAAGTAAAGAAATAATCCAGAGGGTAGGCCTAACATTACTCTCAAGCATAGAGAACTGCATATGAAACCCAGTGGCTATAAAATTAACCTGCATCCACCCAAAAAAACAAGCATAAAGAATGCAGATATAATTCCTCTAGCTAAGAATGAAAAAGCCAAACAAACAACCAGTAGTGAAATTATACAAAACACCTAAATGCACAGACTACTGCACTTCAGCTAAAGTATGTTTTTCTGTAGGGGAAGATGGTGGGTATGATGGGGTATGAAAAAATCATGTTTGCTATGTAAAAAAGGCGCTATTTCCAACTTAAAAAGGAATATATACAAGACTAAATACAATTGTTTTAGAACTGCCCTGCTGTTTCATTGTCCATTGCATCTTTTAGGTTCTTCTGATGGACTGGGGAACATAGAAGTAAACATATCTCCTCTTGCTAAAGCAAGATTTTTTAAAATTTGCTAATACCTGGTTTTAACACCCTTTACAGTAATGTTATGTATTTTACTGTAAATAAACTCAAGACACACAGAATCATGCATTATGTTCACATAAAGAAACACATTTATGTAAATTTAGGAATTTGTTCACTCATTACTGTATCTTCGTTTCCCTCCTCACCCATTTCTTTTTTATTTTTAAGAGTAGTATCAGGTGTGACTCAAACTTTTAGTACTAGAATAGCACTAGAAGCACTACATACTGTAGTATTATTTCCCTATCCACAGCTGGCACTGCTTCCTCTGAGAAAAGTACTGTTAAGTGTTAAAACCAGTAGGACTGGAAAGTTTGAGATTCCCACCCTCTTTCTGCCAGCTTTAGCAAAACTTCCTGGAACCTTGTGCAACATCTTTTTGGAGAAAAAAAAGCCATTCTTCTAGAGATAAAAAATTTCAATAGTTGATCTCATATGATATAATGCTATATATAAAACATTATTTTAGTTAGCAAGGACCAGAATTTAGTATCTTAAATTCTTTCAGAAGACACCAAAACACTGGAAACACAGACATAAAAAGCAGATTTGCAGTACACAAAGTTCTAGAAAGGGAACAGTTGTTCCAGTGCCATACAGTAAATACTGTTTTAACCCTGAAGTAAATCAGAAAGATACTACAGTGAAAATCATTCCTTGCCCATCCCCACAGAAAGCTAAGGAAGAGCTAGAGACAGAACAACTGAATTTGTAATTTGTAGTATACCAGCTGATGAAGAAACATACAAGGGAGGAGGGGAAAGAAGAAGAAAATGACCTACAAAATACAAAACCAAAACATACATACAAAAATAAAAAACAGAAATGCAATAAAATTACAACAGATGTCTACAAAGACTAGTAATTGTTTGGAGGCAGTAGAAAAGGAGAACAAGATTAATTTTTTTACACTTTGAATACTTAAATGCCTGAGAACTTCTCAACTGCAAAAAATTCTGCCATCACAGTGAGTCTAATATCCTCAGAAGCTAAAAATTTAGACTTTATTTCATTATTTTTTAAAAAAACAAGCTATTTTTTTTACTGGCAGGCAATAAGATATCAAACAAATCAAGGTTTTTCTTTCTCAGAGAGGCTTCTGCTTTCAAGAAAATACACACATATTATTCTAGACATGTGCTCTAGTGAAAACACAGGTTACAGTCTATAGCAGCTAACCATTAAAACACCCAACCACCCAGTTTAAGAGACACATGTAAGTAATTCTTATTTCCACTTAGTTTAGTGGTTATGTCACTATGAAAATTGCTCTTAAAAAGACAACTGAGTATTGCAAAATAGAAGGCATAACTGCTACTACTTTTCTGGAAGAAAATAAGATTTATTAATGGTAATTACAGCAATGTATTAATCACGTTTGTGATACTGTTAGTAGATTTATTTCTTAAGCACTGTCAGTTGCTGATCACCCCACAGAGAAGGCAAAACCTAGTGTTTCATCTTTCTGAAATACAGAAAATACATCACATAAAAAGTTGCTATTACCATATTAAAAAGTTAAACATGTAAAACCAAATTAATTGCTACTGAAAATTGGCAAGATTTAGTGAAGACTTCTGTCAAGATATATCAATATTCAATAATTCAATTACCAGCAACGTAATTTAAGGTCATTTCTAAACAAAGCAATCACTCAGTGTCCAGTGAATAAGAGGTCAGACCAGCTACAGGATACCTAGATACCCTTTTCTGCTTGGCCACAGACAAACTGTGATAATCCCCTAGATTCATCTCATTCACCTGCTGAAAACAAGGGTAACAGTATTTTCCTTCCTGCTACAGGGACACAGGGAATAACTAGACAGACAAAACAGTACAGGTACAGCTTACAGATTCTGCACACAGTTGAGGTTTTTTAAAGAAATGAATTACAAAGCACCCTTCAAAGTACATTTTCTTTTCTTAACTTGCTCTAGAAGGCAAAGATCCAGCTTCTATTAAAACTAGTCCCTATTTTGCTTACTGTGTCTTGCTTCAAGCTGTCTTAAGAAACAGAAATTAGATTCAGGATCTAATTGAGCAACAAATATAAATGAGCTCTCCATTATTTCAAGACATCCCAGAAAAGTGACACAAAAATATTTTTCTTTTTTTTGATGGACCTCAAATCTTTACCTTGATTGGCTGATTTCTCAAACAACACCAGTATTCAGCAACTTGCTTTATATTGAAGCTACATAATGCTTTTAAGTTATGGTCATTCCACCTTACACACTAGAAAGGACTGCAAGTATACATGAAAATAAAATTTATATTTGTGTATCTTGATGTAGAGTGAGTTTAGCTCTGAATGTACAAGATCTTCATTCAAAAAATTTAGTAGTAACATCAGCATAATGTCTTGACATTCTTGTATATTCTCACATATAAAATATCCTTTTCCCCAGTCCTATAAATGGATATTTAACTCATGTTTATATTTTTTAAAAGTGCAACTCAGTGTGAAGCAAACTGTGTCTTTCCAAGGGCTGACTCCCATGTTAAGGACCATTCCACCTTCTGCTCCACCCCTTGCAATACTTGAAATGAAGCTGAGGCAGCAGAAACAAAGATGTGCTCTTGCTAGAGTCTTTGAAGTTCACCATTCAGAGCACTGATGGAAATCCAGTTTCTTATTGACTTCAGCTAATACACCAGACTTCTTTAACAGTGGAGAGTCAGGCATAAGTTTTCTTCTGAGTGCCAGTGACAACAATGTTCACCATCCATAAGAGTTTATGCCACCACAAGTTATCTAGAGCTTGTCCGTGAAGTCCTGACATGAAAGCATGTATTATATAGACTTCCAAAACTAGTGAACACTTGGGCTGTTGTCATCTACTTTACCTGGCTAAGGGGCAAGGGAAGTCCCAGAATACACCCTCACATTTGATGTTATCTGATACTCCCTCTAAGCTAATGGCTGCAAAATACATCAGTTTGGTGCCAGCTGGAAACTCCCCCACAGCAATACAATGCAAAAGTGGCTTTCCAGGACTTCTCACCCTTCACACTGGCAGTAGGGATACACTGAGACACAGAATCTGTTTCTGTTTCCTCCTCAGTGTAAGCATATCTCTCCTATATGGTACCAACAATTTAAGACAAGCAGTTTCCTCCAGATCACAGTATTTTCAGCCTGCAGATCTGATTTTGAAAAACTGTGGGTAGGTGTATATAGGAAAGATGCAGTATGTTTGTGTAGTTTTTGTATGGAGACAAAACTCAGATCAGATACAATCACAAGAAAAAGATATGGTTTCTTTTGATACTGAAATTTGCCTGGTTTTTTTTATTATTACTGCAAGCCACAAGACTGAAATTGTTTTGCTGTATTTTTCATTTTAAGTTCCTTTCAAATATCAGTATTCAGAAATTTTAAGTTTTGTAATTTTTAAACATTTAATTATATTCATAATGAAGACAGTAAATCAAAAACATACTTGCAATTTGGTTTTGTAGCAAGCATGTATAAAATATTTTCTTAATTTTGATAGCCGGTCTAGAGTACTTCATTTTCAAAATATAAGAGAACTAACTAACAAAGGGCATCAAAACCAAATATAATCTATATCAGACCACAGAAAAAATGCAGTTCTTGCAGCACTGCTCCCCTGCAAGTCATTTACTATTTTCACACAACACAAAATAAAACTTGGCATTTAGATTTATTAGATTTTTCACCTTAAGACACTGTATAAGTTTGCTTTAATGATTGAAGGCATTAATATCTGTATATTGTTTTGAAGGCCTGTACAAAGTTTAAACATGACAAATATAAATGCCTGCATTGTAAATACAGAAGAGTCAAAAGTTGCCAGTTCTTGGCACTTTTCTCTAAATAACATGTGACACAAAACTTTGAACACTGCAGCACACAAGGTTTAAGGAAATGTAATTAACAAATCTAGCAATTCAAAAGCCTATAAAGCTAAGTGTACAAGAAGTGAAAGATAGTTTCAAAGGCTTTTCAGCATTCCCAATGAAACAATTAGAAGGTACAGAGTATCATAAAAAAATCACAGTAAAAGATAAAGACCATGAATACATAGCACAGGTATCCCTAAGCAGATTTACAACACAGAAACAAAACTGCAGTGAATTATTGCTCAGTGCTTTCTCCTGCATCTCAATTATCTTAATTACCTAAAATGGCTGACACCACAGTATTTTCTCCCTGATGTTCAGGACCATTAAATATTCCCATTTCAGCTCTATGGGAAATACAGGCAAAAGACAGACTGGCTTTCTGATACTAGCTCAGCACAATTGTATGCAACCAATTAAAAAATCCCCATGTGTAGACAGGAACACCAAACTATGTCAAGTATGAATAAAGAAAAAATTTAAGTGACACATATGAAGATGGGTAAGGAGGAAGGAACCAAGGAATTTTTGAAAATAAATTACAACATGGAACTACTCAGCAATAGCACTTTTGTGCACAGACAAATATTTAGAAGGGCAGTTCTTAATTTTTCTTAGATTAAATCTCACTAATGACACTTC
This sequence comes from Parus major, assembly GCF_001522545.3. Lineage (NCBI taxonomy): Eukaryota > Metazoa > Chordata > Aves > Passeriformes > Paridae > Parus > Parus major. Next base: position 21,886,744 of record NC_031799.1, read on the forward strand.
TAATCCTGGAGGCACCAAAGCATACTGATTCACTGAGTTCTCCAGAAATTATCTGAGTATGATCTGACTACAATAGCAAAGTTCCAAAAAGGTGTTTTCTTGTTGGACTGAAGTAAAATTTTGTGATGTCTCAAGTTTCTAAGTAAACATGTGTCACTCACTTTCTGCACATGAAAATACCAGGCAACTCAACAGCTGTGGGAGGGTAGGGAAGTCTGAAGCACCAGAGCTGAATGAAAAAGCACTACTTAACACATCAAGAAATAGGAAGCAGAAAGTTACAGCTGACACAGGGATATTTCCAGGCCAGCATAAAGAGAATTAGATCAGCAGTTTTCATTAGCAGTCTCTTCTGTGTCTCAAATCTTCCCATACATAACAGAATTTTCATTGAAGAAATTATCAAAAGCAGCAAGTAATCTCTTCATCTTACTGTTAAGACGGTTAGGTCTAGCATATCAATGATCTGACCTACAGACTGTTAGTTCAACTTAATCCATTAGAGATGGTTAAGAATTCATATATTTAGATAAGCAGGGTCACACACATATATGATGTAGTAAATCCATAAGAAACACTTACTGGGTAGTTTTTTTGGAGGGATGGAAGGATGGGTTCAGGTAAGGCTATAAAAAAAAGTTTAAAGTTGCTGTGATTAATGTAATTCACAGGAAACAATATCATATCAACTACACCAAAGTAGTAAAATTCTATCTTAAAACATTTATCAAGAACTTCGCTTTCATATATTTTGTCAAATAAGTTATTTGGCAAACACTTCTGTTACTTCATACTATAGAGTAGTATAGGAACTTTATTCAGCTAATGAAAGTTCTTACCAAGATACGACTACATTAAAAGGCATGAAAAATTCTGCAGCAGCTGGGTACAGCTTTATTTCTGAAATTCATATTAATTCATGGCTATAGGAGAATCATCTAAACTCCCTAAATGAAAAATTAAAGCTTCACTCATCTCTTTTTCCTTACATCTAATACAATTCTATGAACGAGCCGATAGTTATTGCAAGAGAACATGTTTTTCAGCTGCCAAGTTTTACATACTCCAAATGTAACCTATAAAAAAAATGCTCAACACACGTAGCAGGCATTGCTAGCAAAATCTCCACAAAATATATTAATACAGCCTAATAGTGTTAGGTGGTCTGCTAAATGGCAAACGTTATGAAGATCATGCAGTCATTAACAATACTAACAAACACAAAATTATCTAAATATTGGTCACTTTTATGGAAAACATGGGTTGGAAGTGCATCTATTGAACTATATAAATTAGAGACAAAAAAAAAAATAAATAAAAAATCACCCATATTAGGTGATCCTTTAGATGGACCAAAATCCAAAAGTATTCACGTCCTACCCAAGCAGCTATAGAATTGTCAGAGCAGTTCTCATACTAAAGCTTTAATATCATGTCTTCAGCATGGTTTAATAAACTGGTCTACATCATTCACTAGGGAAAATAATAAATAAATTCAGCACATAGGTGTTGGACTTGGGACTTAGTTCACCTTTCAGTAAGGTCTTACAGGTGAAGAAATGTTACAGACTCCTTTTTCCATATGGACTAAGAATCAGAACAGCAGAATTCTCAGAATGTGCTTCAAATAGTAGAATATACTACTCAGGACTGCTAAGGAAATTACCTTAGCTGCTTCAATAACATTTTTATTTTGGTTTTGGGTGTTCATGTTTCTGCAATATCTTGGATACTTTCCACTTGTCTACCACACTAAATTAAAAGACAACAAAATCTGAGTAATACCATCAAGGTATTGAATCTAGGTGTGTATGCTTTAGTAAGCTTTACTAAGAGGATGGATGGGATGGGAAAAATTACCACTTACCAATAGCATTTGCCCTATGAGTTTCCTTTTCTTACTGTTCAAGTTAGTTAGACACATTATCTAGAAGAAAGCTCATGTACAAAATACTGATGTATCTACAAAATAAACTCAAGCCACACTAAATTTGGGTCCAAAGACATCTACATTAGTATAAAAATATGTAAATTATTTAAGTAGTATAGAAAAGAAATTTGCCAAGTGAAGGCAGGGTCACTAGTGCAAAAGAAAGGTGGTTTTTTTTTCCCTCCACAGTGTCATCAACAACAACTATCAGAAGTTCTCGGATACAGGCTATTTTCAGGAACATCACAGGCATATAGCAGGGGAAAAAAGCTTAAAATGTGCATGAAAAAAAAATCAGAACTTAATCTGATGCTTAGATGCATTTACAGTGTACAGGGCCACACTTCAAGTACCTTTTTTTCTCCCCATCGAAAAGACTGAGGAAGCACAGGTAGAAGGCTCCTCTTTGGTTTGTGGACTGGTGATCTTCCTGAAACAGCTGACTGATCACAGTTTTGCACTACAAGGACTACTTGAACCCTTTTTCCCCCTTTCCTAGACTGCTGTGGCAGCTGCCAGAGATGACTACAGCAAATTTCTTTATGTACTTTCATCAACCAGTACTTGAGTTTATTTTACAGCTACACAGTGTCCTGCAGGTCCTTTTTTTTGTTTCAAACCTTTTTAAAGCTGGTAACTCTGCCTCTAAAGAACAGATCCACTCGTTAAAGACAAATGCAACACTATGGAAATGATGTAAACTCACTTTACTTTTAGATATTTCTGTGCAGAAGATAGCCACTGCTTGTTCTACTTTATTAAAGAGGAAAACTAAAAATGAACTTAAAAGGGACAGTTTCAACATGTAAAAATTACTTACTCTGTAAATAGTGCAAAACCATCAACACAAGACTATAGCTGTTTAAAGTACCACGACTGGCATCATTTATCTCACGAAAACTTGCCCACTTCTTAACCACAAGTACTAATGGACGTACTCGATTCTCAACTGCAAGAAGAAAGAAACACATCTTTAAAAAGCACATCTTTAAAAAGTACATTTAACTAGACAGTAATTAATCAACATTTGCTCTTATTTGAACAACATGATAGTTTTTTATTCTAAGGTTACCTTCTGCATGCATTTTATAGAATTTACTTAGCTACTATACAATTACTATCCATCCTATAAAAACCAAACAAAATATTTGCATTTGAAAACAACTTTTTGAGCAGTAAGATCCACAGACACATTACAAGAGGTGTACCAGGAAATCTGCGAAGCGTCACTTTCTACTTCTAAGGTCTCTCCAGTTCATTCTACTAATTTTACCTGAAATAACTTGCTGCCAAGACAGAACTTAAGCAATTTTTTTATTTAGGCTATACAAACTTTGAAGGCAAGGAAAAGAATTCTGGTGGCTGGAGGACACAGCTGATTCTTAAGTTTACATCAAGATACATGACAGCCGTAACTCCTGCATACAAACATAAATTTTAAATTTGCCTTGTCCTCAACAGCTTTTTATGTAGATGACGTTAGATATAATATCTCTTTAAATTAATATATATGCATTTAATAAGGAAATACAGCCACATTCCAGGTATAATCTGAATTTCTGGTGAATATAGATAACCTTCTAATTACGGTATTAATCTATTGTAGGTATACATCACTCACCACAAGTTCCTGGAATTCAGCAGCATACTTTATTATTTGCAGCTATGCAGAAGCAGATCATCAATTCAGTCAAGTGCTTTACAATGGCTTTAAAAGCTTACGCATTCTGGAGTATCTTTTCTAACCTGACATCATTACACAAAGTTTTGTATTCTGCTTATCAGGACACAAAGCATCCTACAACTGCACCACCTGGGGTGCTCTCTGTTATTCTGCAAAACTATCAAGTATGATTTTCTCACAACATGTTCAGAGTAGTTCAGCACACATGCCCATGTTACTCTTCTAAGAATGAATGTCCTATTAGATCTGGAAGATGTTTTGGAAACAACCAAGCTCCTTATCACTAATCATCTTATTCTTGACATTGTTCACCAGTGGCTGAACTAAAAAATACAACTTAGTACACTAATTGTGAAATGCCAAAAAAGTACTGTACAGACACCACATGAAGATGCATTAATTGGAATAGAATTTTTTCATGAGATAAAAATGTAAATAGGTTCCATTTTCAAACATAGCTATTTTGTGTCACAGTAGAAAAGTTCTGGTTTTAGTCGACCTCATTTTGAGATAATAAATTCTGTCTGCTGGTGCCTGTAATTAGTATATAACAAAATTAGTGTTCAGTATGGCCAGTGAACTTTGTCTGATACTTTGACACAAGCTACCTACCCCTCAAGGAAGTGCTCAGTAATGTTATTTGCACAAAGCTAGAAAGTCCAGTTTCCACTAACTGAAAAATATCTAGCAAAAATTGCTGCCCATGAAGACATGCCCCCTTCCCGCTGGTAACATAACAGCACAGACTTCACCTTCTAGCTATGTCTAATCTACCTACATTTTCTGTGATCATTTTGTGTCACCTTGCCTCATCATCCTTGATGTTTTCTAGAGCACTCTTGCACCAACACAGAAGAATTAACTTCAAAACAGACAGAAGAGCACCCATAGAAATTTCTGAAGTTTCAGCTTTTTTATTTTTTAGCATGTTCACTACGATAGTTAGTCAGACTACCTTGTTTGCCTGAACATCTAATTTGTTCCAATGGAAAATAGACCAATACATCTTCCACATTAGAGGTAATTAGATAACTTTTTCCCCCATGCAGGTTGAAGCCCTTCAACTACACATTTAAGTGAGCAGGACATGTATTAACATATAAGGCTATCCTCCCTTGCTCATATGACTTATAAAAGTATGGAGCAAGACAGTCTGATAAAAGCTTCCATTTAGTTTTGTGTGCCTTATGACACCTGAGTTTTCTGGTCCAATGAAGACAAGACCAGACAAGCTGTATGCTGTATAATACAGTCTATTTAGGAAGGTCCAGAACATTGAGAAGATAATATTTTCAATCACAAGTCTCCCTTCGCTACTAACTCACTCCTTAACCTCAAGAAAATATTAGCCATCACCAGGAAACACAAAGTTAATTTTACTGACCATATAAAAGTGAGCACTATAGCAGACAAAAAAAAAGATGGGATACTAGGACTGCTTTCACTTCTCTTTTCACATCTGGAGTTGTCTGCCCTACAATGGTTTTCTAAGAAGAGTAAAGAAAACCAGTGATAGAAGCTACAAACAAAAATGTAAACAATAGACTTGGTGAAGTGACTGCTCATTTGCAGTCATAAATGGCAATGATTATTTCATAATACTTTCAAACTTGGAAGCAAATCCTTTTCCAGTCATAACACCTCCCTGAATGTATGAAAAAATCAAAGTTTACCAACTGATCCAGGACAAGTTGTAGACTCTCCTAGTGACATGAATATGGAACACAAATTACTCTGACTGATATATTAGTAAAAATTAACTAGTGAAGATAGCTTCTACAGGTAACTGCCTACCCTAAACAGAAAGAAATTCCTTTATGCAAGAAGATGAAGCCTTATGAAGAAGGTGGTAAAGGAACAAATGCAAATGCCCTAGAAGAAAAAGACTGAGGCATACTCCTTTATGTACTTATCTGCCAAATGACATTGTAATGATAAAAAAGAAACCCTCAATCTACCACTAAGAGTGCAGTTGTTATTACTTTCCTTCCAGAAGGCAGTTTCACAATCTCTCCCTAAAATGCAAACTTCTGAGCGGACACAAACCAATTTGGATTTGGGATTAATAAAAATACTGAAGCAGTATTCTGGATTTTTCTAGGACAGATTCTGCAACAGCATATAGACATAGCTGGCTATCAGCCATCCATACTGTAATTGGCTGTAAGGAAATATAAGAAGCTGGAGATTATACCCCTAGATAACCAGTACTATCGTGATCTTATTATCTGCAGAATACCTGAAGTAGCCCTTGTAGTAGATATGTGGACCTTAATTTGAAGAATCTTTGTTATCTTCTGAATATTATAATATTCAGTTAAAAACATACCTAGCTGTTTTCTCCATGTATTTAGAATGAGCAACAAGAACTTACCTTAAAGCTACTTAATGTAGCAAAACAGGTAGTTTATATATATATATATATATATATAGTAATCTATTAAATTTTCATAGCATATCAATACCAAAATACAAACTCTAAAAGCAAAGTTTAAAGAAAAAGAAAATACAATAAAACTTACTGAATGCATAGGTTCTCAGAAGGAATGTATTTCTTATACCTATCACATTGTTTACATTCAAGTCGAAATCCACATTGCTATTAGGGAGGGAAAAAAAAAATAAAATCAAGCATCATGTTGCAAGAATGTTTACTACCTACTTTATGACAGATATGGAGAAGTTTAATTTTAATATAAAGCCCTAGAAACTTTCTTCAGAGTAAATGCTGTGACTCCTGTAGTTTTGTACAGCACCTGCACCACTTATAGACTTGAACTCCTTTGTTATAAAAATGTACTTGTTGTTTTACATGAAGAATACATATAGATACAAATTTAGACTTTAGGATAACTTAAGATACCGTTTCTTAATTTTTACAAAATCCTTCACTCAACTACACTTGCACTACATGATTTACTACATATAACTTTTGATGGCTGGAAGGATTCTCTGAAGTATTACTTTAGGAAATTATGCCAATGAACTGAGAAAGAGAGCTGGAAGAGTTCAGAAGATAAGAGCCATTTCTGCAATGACAGTAAGACAGAAACTTTGGAAAAAAAACCAATTCTGAGTAAACACTGCATGTTTTGCAATAAAACAGTTTTGATGCTTTTTATTCTGTTAAGGTTAAATAAGGCAAACAAGCACTAACTCATTTATTTACAACACAACCTGCCTGCACGTTTGAATTTCCTACTGCATATAGAGCCTAACTACTCACAGAACTCAAGAAATGATATTGCACTTAAGATCAATAAGCCATATCAACGCTAACTTACAACAAAAAAAACCTATTATTAGACAAAGAAGTAGCTAGCTATGATATACAGCTATTTCCATTTTACATGCACAAGTTCCATTCACATAGCACTTGTTCACCCAAATATTTCTTTGGATTTTCTTGACTATATAAGGGGAATATGGACCTGAAATACCTTTAAGTTGATAGAAGACAATAATTTGAGACCTACAATTTTTTAGTAATTTTTTAGGTCTTTTTAACATTTTACATTTTTTATATCTTTTTATATCAAAAAATTCTTTGCATCAAAACTACTGCATAATTTTAAACATTTATATGTTTTAAGAATATAGTATGTAACAGTACAGAAAATAAACAAGCTTCAGCTACCACTTCACAGTTGTAAATATAAGCATGAACACCCATAAGAATATTAACTGCAAATATAATAAAAAATGTTAGATTGAATGTGTAATTCCAACTACTCCAAACTGACAGGAAGACTGTTTACCAGATGCCAACTGAAGCAAGTTCTATTGCATGTTTCATAGCTATTGCAGAGGTGGAAATGTAAAAAATGTTTTGTATTGCTTGGACTCAAAGTTCTACTAAAAAGCACTAAAGGAGAGAAAAAGCGTCAACTGCACAACTATTGTAGCAGAAGAGGAAGTTTTTGTATCTTCTGTAGTATAAAGATCTTGATAGTTGATCAAAGGCTTGTTGGAAAGCAGAACCAGCATTAGAATAATTTCCTGGGAAAAAAAGACCTTAAGTCTTTAAGTGCAGTGGTTCTTCTCTTACTTTTACAGCACTACAAACCCCCAAGTTTAAAGGTTATAAGAGAACAAACACAAACTGAATGCTTTCTCATTCACTGAATCAAAGTAAGGGGAAACACCCATTTTCAGTTATATACAATATATATATATTTCAGTTATTGGTAACAGTTTAGAATCTTCATCTCCAGGTAAAGAGACAACACCCACTGAATTCAACCACCTTCTCCCAGCAGCTGGGCATCAAAAACTAGCTTTCGCAGGAAGCTTGTAATGTTTAGTTTCCAATTTTGGCAAAGACAGGCTAAATGCACTAGGTACAGGATATCCAACTGATTTTTCAAGACCTCTGTGAAAAAATGCGTGAGTATGCTTTTTTGTACATCTGAGCCTACAAAAGACCAGAGGCCAGAAAGAGACTGGAAAGAGACAAATGCTTAAATAAAAAGACAAAACATGGATGGAGGGACAGGTTATGCAGGAGAAAGAGAACTGTAAAGACAGAAAACAAAATAAAAAAATGAACTACAATAAAAAAATCCTGGCCCAAAATGGTGACATTCCCTATCACTCTTCTCTTTCACAAAAGCAATACAGAAAATGAGATGGTGAACAATACTGGTTTTCACTGCAAAAATATTATGTGCTGTTTCTAGTCTTACAAGATCATACTTTGACTTACTGGGAAATAAAGAGTTTTTTAAATCCTAACTGTAAGGTATATAACTATCACGGCTTATTTTTTGAAAGTGACTGTACTATGGACTATAAGTGCTTACAAAAAGACTTCAATCTTCTCACACAATCACTTCCACCCAGTTCCATATTAAAGGCTTCTTTTTAAAGTTTATTTTCTCATTTTAAATTGGGGGAAAAAAAAAATCACTATAATCCCGTAACACATTCAATATTTGCACCAGGAATTTATAATTTCATTTATATAAGAAAAGACTAGTATTGCTACATGTAGCTAATCCAAATAACCTAAACTTTAGCTTGACAAGTACCATACTTTCAGGAAGCATGGAAGAAACAACCTTCTGCACTGTTAGAAGAGAAAGTAAAAGACATTCAAGTTTTTAAAAGGTAGGCAATTATATACAAGTAAACATGGGATTGGGTGTAAATTAAGAAAATAGTATAAAGCAAAAACTCCAACAAGTGTGTATAATTTCAGATTTACAAAAAGGTTAAACTGATTATATAGATTAATTAAGACTGTAAAAATGATAGATTTAGTTTTATCAGGGCAGGAACCTAGCCATGATAAAGATATATGGTGATAGAAACATGCTGTGACATGCTCTAATAGGGAGAGGCCAGAAAAGTTTGCTTATTTGCTTATAAAAGACAAAAATTTTAGAACCATATAGACATATAGGTTAATACAGCTACATTAAAGTGAAACTATGTTACTATGGGAAAATGATATATATCAGTGTTACAAAACTAAGCCAATGAACACAGGAAGATAGGAATATTACTCAGACTGTCATCATATTTCAGTGTTTACATGACTTCTTCCTCTGTCAACTACTTTTATCACATACAATAAGAAATACATCATTATCTGTCCTAGTATGTCCCTCTAAGTTATTCATAGGTCCTTATAATGAATACACAATGAATACAAGAAAATACCACCACAAACTGTTTTAGTGTTGTTTGTACAGCTCAATAGTTATGTCTGCACAGCAAGCAGAATTATACTGCACAACTGTTTTCTTCCTACTACTGTTTTCCTGTCAAACCATTTGTTAACTTGGGAGTCCACAATGTACAAACAACCCACAGAAATAAGTACTGCTTCTAATTCACATCACAGGAACCAAATAGCATCAACCACAAGAGGTGCTTCAGACCATCAAGGCAATAAGCTGAGCGCCATGGCATGTTAGCTGTACAAATTTGTGATACAACTACAGCACTGCACAAATAAACACACATAACAGTGGGACTACTCCTAAGGGCAGTACACATTAGAATACTTTCTCATGTTGAAGTCTAAAAGATTAGGCTGAATAGGATACTTGCCTGACTTTATCCCTGAATTTCACTATTGGCACTTTTGCTCTGATCAGCTGAGGTCGCTCAATGTAGCTTGCTGAAAGGAATAAAAATATGCAATTAAGTTTCATGCAAGATGCAGACCTTAATAGAAGATCCTGTAATAGAATCTTATAGACTGATTTATAGCAAACGGCAGTTTATTAAATTTAGCAGTGTTGTGCTTAAACTAAGTAACCTTTAGCAACTGTAGCAAAAAAACAACCAGTGAAAGCAGGTGAAAAGCCCCCCCACACTAAACATTAGAGAAGAGGTAAGCAGAACATAGAGTAGAAGACTTTTCTGAGGGAAATATTCCAGAAATTTGAAAATAAGGAATGCAGTACTACAGTGCTTAACTACTTGTAATAAAAATCCTGAATAGTTATAAGGTACAAAAATAAAGGACCATGAACATATCCAACCAGGATGGGCTAATGATAAGCTTAAAACTTGTTTTGAAAACTGTTACTTTGAATGATAAAGTACATGCCAGGAAATGCCACTGAAAAGAGGACAATGATTTCTATCAAAGATGGGATAAGTTTTATCTGTCTTTTGTTTTAATAGTGATAAGACATGCAATAAATCCACATTGATTACGATTATCAAATGATTACCTACACTGCTCAATGCCATACCATCCAAACTCACAAATACTAAGCTCAGCCAATCACATGGAGCCACCAAATGCACCTTTCACACTCAGCTCCCCAAAACTGTTGCATCAGCCATGTTATTGTGATTTCCCCAGACTTCATAATACCTCAGCCTATATTCAGTAGTTTTCCATAATCCTGAATGAATACCATGCCAAATAAAGTAATGGAAAAGAAAGAAAAGTAGAGCCTGTAGGTTACATGACATGAATTTGGGCAAATGCCACGATTTTAGTGATTACTTCTGTTGCCAAATCCAGGACCACTTGAATTTGTCGATATCCAACAATATTTTCCAAAATGTTTAAATATCCAAAATATTTTCCCACTGCTTCTATAAATCAACCTCAGATTAGCATAAATAAGCATGCGCAGTACAAGTAATATAAACTAAAAATAACCTTGAATAAAATTTGGTTTTTTTCTTTCCCTCAAGAAAAAACAACTAGGTACTTCTATCAGCTGAATAGCCACTTAGATTAAACAGCATCATCTCCATTGCTTTTGGATGACAAATTCAGATCTGGTGGAACACTGCTGTGAAATAATTAAAAAAAAAAATCCTTTTTCTTTTTCTTTTTTTTTTTGAGACTCTAAAAATGTTTTGTGGCTATGCATGTTCAGACAGATTTGACTTGAGGCAATCTTTTATCTGGATTTTATTGCATTGCACCAGCCTAAGCAACACACAGACTGGCACTCAGAAAAGAAGATAATCTTACTAATTTACTGATGTTAGTGGGAGAACCTTAAATGAACAACTTCAAATCATGTTCAATGTCTGCTTATTAATACAAGCATCCTCTCTTTCTAGCTGGACCTTCAGATGCATCCAGGCATTTCTCCTCCAGCATCCCAGAACATTTTTAAAATGAGTCTAAAGCATGCATAGCTCTCTGCCTCCTCTCCTTTCACTACCAAATATAAGACAAAGATTCCCAGTGCACTAACACATGGTAGGCAATGGTGGATGTCTATTTGTATGCCACAGTAATTCAACTTTCCTCTCTATGATCCTTCCCAATGTCTTCAGATGTTAACAGAACTCATTCTAGTGACAATCTACTTCCCAACACATCCTTGTCTACAAATGGCTCCCTACATTTAATGGATGCTTGTGTCAAATTAGTTGGCTAAGAAAAAAAGATACAGCCCAAAACATAATCCAAATCTGTTTCACAGGGCAGTAAAAAGCAACCAGGAATACAGAAGAGATAAGGGGAAGTTAGAAGGCCATAACTTCCTGCTGGTATCCTCCTTCTTGACTGAGACCAATGATGCTGCTAGCAGAATCCACATTGTACCTTATATATATAGACAGGGGAAGAAACAGTCACAAATACAGGATGTGTAATTCTGAGATATGTACAGACTGAATAAATGCCTTTGTAAACTGACTTTGTGATCACAAAAGCTACAACCAGAGAGGCTATACCAAAACATGTGAAAAGAAATCTATACAGCTACTCCACAGTTTTGGGCATGTCTATGATAAGGTCATGAACACCACTTCAGCTTAGCAGAAATTAATATTATGGCTTCAAAGAAGACTAAGCACTGGTTTCATATATAACTTATTCATGCAGAATTTCAGACTGAAGAACTTAATTCCCTCTTGTCTTTCACAGAATGAAAGATTAAGCAATTGTACAGAATATTAATCCCAGACATGGTATATGCCAAAAAGATCTTTGGCATCCTGGGCATGTAGCCTGCTCTCACTGATTTGGTTATATTACATAAGGAGAAACTGGACAACACAGAAGTCTGAATCCACATTCATGAAGAATCTAGGATAGTGCAACCCACCACAGGATGAAATAACTGCTGATTTTTTGGAATTCTCTCAATGATCTGCACAGTCCTTCAAAGTCATTCAACTGAGTTCAAATTCCTTTGCTTGTCCAAGCTGTTTCACATTTCCCATTAGACCAGCATTAGGCAGATTCCACCCTGATACCCTAGTCTCAATGCTACTGCACCTCTCCGTAAATCTAAGGGAAAATGCCCTCTTTGTTATTTATGCAGACAGCAAACACCATTCAACATAAGACTATCAAGGTGTTTTTCAAATGAATCCCACACAGATGAATTTGAAGTGAGCAATCAGCCTGACATTTACTCTCAGTAGTTTAGATATAACCTCTTCAGTTATCACCCCAATTTAATGCTTCACATTTCTAAAGACATTGACTTCAGCACACAGTTCTGGGAATGTCAGCTAATCTTGTAAAAAATACATTTCCAAGTATCTGAACAAATAAGCCAAGAAGTTACACAGGATCAGCTAATCTCTGACACAGATTATACGTTCGCTATTCCACATCTCTCTTTCCTAGGAGAAATAAAATACATACCTTTAAGACTAATATGCCCCATAAAACCAGTAAATAAAGTATCAGAAGCTTTTTCACACTTTTCTCTGTGATTAGACTATTCAAAAACAACATTTTCATTTCAGCCTGTACTCTAGATGCAGATGACAACTCAAAAAAGCCTCTGCTATAAGGCTTAGAATCTGATGGACTAAAATTCCTTGCTGACACTTGTTAGCTTTTACAAACCTGAAACTGAAATAAGATAGAGGTTACACAGATTTTGAATCCACTTCTCAAATCTCCTAATCTAACAATCACATTCAACTCTATATGAAGGATAAAAGAGATGGCACTTAAAGTTCTGATGGCGAAACAAATTGTGAAAGGGACTGATCTGATTTGCACTTGGAATGCTTCTTCATTTATCCATCATAGAATTAAGGGAAATTAAGCACAGAATCACACTCTTACTGTCATTATATAGGAATGCACGGGAATGTTGCAGAGTGCAAGAACAAAGAGGGAAATGTTGTGAGAGGTACAGATTGGAAAAACTTCTCACAAGTTTCTGAACCAAAGTGATTTTAAAAAGGTTAAAAAAGTTCTAAAACTCTACCTACATCACAAATATCCTCCTTATTTATTTTTGTCCTTTAACTCTTTCACAAAACCAGAGCAAGAACTTATTTTAAATAGCATCTTATATTTTCTAGCTCTTACTGTTTCTCTTACATTTTGGCACACACTTTGCTAGCTTTCATGTTTGGCCCAAACTATGTTTATTTCCGTTCTCTCATGTGAAGCAACAGTAAGTTATATGACTGCTCACACACTTGTTGAGAACATGCTGCAGTCTCTCTTCTACAGAAGAAAGAAAGAAAGAAAGAAAGAAATACTTAACTAATATTATCAAAGAGGTATTACCTTATAATCATAGGATAGTAACATCCATGCTAACAGGGCAGCACAAAACTCAAAAATAATTATCAGAAGCAGCTTCATACATTTTAGGTAGACAGGCTGTCCTCAATTTATGGTAAGCACTACTGAGCAACAATTAAAACTTCAGTGTGTTACCAACATTTTTCTCATATTAAATCCAAACCACAGCACTGCACCAGGTACTAAGAAAAATATTAACTATTTCACCTGAAACCAGGACACCTCTTGTTCCAGAAGTACTAAGCCTTGGCATAGTTGAGCCACAGCTTGTAAACTAGCTAAATTTAAGCACGAAGAACAATGTGCCAAAGCCTTTTGGTTTTGAACATTTTCAACCAATTTTTGTCTATTAGTTCTATTCACGAAACATCCATATACAGACACAAGAGTGATTGCTAGGTATAGGAATTAATGCCACAGTGATGTCAAGATTCAGAAAAGATGACGTAAGAGGTCTACATATCACAAGTAAGAACACCTGACAGGAGTGGTATCTCAGCAATGCTTTGTCCTGCCTTACCTTCCATAAAATACTTTAATTAAATCAAGCTGACCAAATGCATGGTGATCCAAATGATAACTTGCAAGCTATCAGAGAATTATGAAAGCATCAAAAATAGGAAAAGGCACTTTTGGAGATCACTTGCACATAATCATCATACCTTTCTGATAAACAAACATGATTTTGTCACACATTGACACAGAACATGAGCTCTTGAAAAAGACCACTCATTTAGAAGCTTCTTAATCCCTGAAAACACATCTATTTTAACACTGTGCTATCAGAAACCACTGGAGCTGCACCACAGACAAACCCAGATTAATTTTCAAACTTATGCAAATGTCAATAAACAGTAGTAAAAAGCATTAAATATCAGATGCCTATTCAGCAATAGATGTATCAAGTCTTTCTTCCACAACAGCTGTTAAAATCTGTGCATGCGTGCTTGCCAATGTAGAAATTTTGCAGTCTGCATTTGAATTTATGATGATACCATTTAGGTTTTGCCTTTTTTCTACACTCTCTGTATTCTTCACACACATATTTGTAACTCTGTAGCCTACTGTTACTAGAGACTAGTTTTCCCAGTACTTTTCCATGGCCTTTCCCTAAGCAGAAAGACAAAACAAATTCCACAGCTCCAAGCCCCAGGAGGTACAAGGCTCTGTACTATCTTGGCTCTTCCTGGGAACCAAGGCTGAGAACAATTCTTTGAGATACATTCTCATGGACAAAGTACAGCTGGTGAAGGGGGAGCTCCAGAGAAGGGGCTTAAACTACGGAGGGAGGGAATTGCATCACCCTTCATCCTCCTAATTGGTGCTTTTTATTAATTATGCTAATTTCTTAAACCTTCTGGAGGGGGGTGGGTTTTTGTAGACATCTTTCCGTAAGTGCTCCTGGAGGTCTCCAAATAAAGATCCCTTTTTATATTACCTCCTTACTAAAATTATCTTGAATTTCATTTCCAGGTTGGGAAAAAGGCAAGTTTTTCTGGAACACCCAGACAGGGAGAACCTGGTACCGTTCCTCCAGACCAAGAACATCCTGCAAGGAATTCTTTCCTGCCGGCAATCTTGAGAATTCCGTGCAGCAGCCTGAGGTTGAGACACCATGGTTGCAAGATCCCACATGAGGTAATACAGAAGTAACTCTTTTTGTTGTGTAGTATGTAGCTCGTATATGTGTCAGAAAAGCGGGGCTAGCATCATTGCAGGGAAGGGGGGAAGCTCCCCCACTTCCAGAGTTCCATCTGTGGAAAGCTTTTTCCAAGATTTTGTGGCAGAGGCGTCTCCCGGGACGTCTCCGTGAGTGGGGAGATCAGGTCCCCTGTGACAGACGGCGAACAGCCGCTCTGAGAGAAGCTAAGGTGACTTCTGCCATTGCCCTGGTACAGGCCGGGAGAGGGGGTGGAGGAGCGGTCCCAGCAAGCAGCCCGGGACCGGGGGCCGCCGCTGAGCAGCCATGGCCCGGCTCGCCCGCCGCCCCTGGGCCCCGCCCGTGCCCGCCCGGAGGGGGCCGGGAGCGTGAAATCTACGGACGGGAGCCTCACGCCCCTGAGCGGCACCGGTTTTGCTGCTGCGGAGACGGAGGAAAAGGCAGCTTAGTCCCTTGAGAACGCTAATGTCACCTTTGTAGGCAGGAATGACTATCGCAGTTTCCACAATAACGAGTTTTGTTTTAGAGAAACACCCGAGAACCGCTGTGAGCAGCGGCACAGCCCGAGCGCGGGCACGCCGGGGGTGGCCCCGGGCGGCTGCGCCCGCATCGGGCATCTGTCCCCGGGCCTTGCGGCGGGCAGCGAGCGCTCTGTGGCTGCACTGTTCGACAGCCAAACGGGAAACACCGGGTCCAAGGAACAAAGCCATTTCCCAAGCTTCCTTAAAACAGGCTTTAAGCAGAGTCCTGTGTTAACAAATACTTCAGAATGGAAACTGAGAAAAGATACTGTAAGGGCTGTTTGTGCCAGAGGGTTAAGAAAAAGAGACCTTTCTTCCAACTTTTAAAATATGAATTGGAAGAACACTGGATGATTTATCAGTTTCTCTATTTGCCAAAAGAAGGATCTGCTGGAATTTTGTAAAAGGAAGAAAATAACAGATAGTTTAGGATGTTTTACTGAATTAAATTTTAAAAGTACCATCTCCTGCATACCTGTGAACAAGAAACACCAAAGACTCTTTGCTATTACATGAAAGAATCCTGAAACAGGAGAGAAGAGCCAGTTCACCAAGACAGTCCTGCCTGAGGGCTTAAGGAACAGCCCAACTACATTCAAAAATCAGCTGGCAAAGGATCTGGAGAAGTCAGCAACTGAAAATTGCTACATCCAACAGTTGCATGCAACCCACTGTAAGCTTGCTCTCTGAACATCAGTGACATGTACCCATGCCATGTTACTGAAACAGGGTAATGTTACTCTGAAAATGTTTGCTGTTAATTCTGGTATGTCTCTGTTACCAACACTAATTGATAACATATCTGAGTATGACTGTTCATAGACCATAGAGGAAGCCTATTCCAGCAGGCCAGACCTGAAGGATGTGCCAGACTGAAAGCAATTTCATGCAAGATGGCAAACAGGTGAAAAAGTTATGCAGTGACAGCCATGAATGAGGTAACAAGGCAAAAGGCCTTGCCATCCAATGTGTCAGCACAGAAGGCTGAAATCAAGGAAAGTAAATGGACTATTACACCAGAAACAATACAAACATGGACAAAAGAATTGTACTAGAAATAACAGAGGCAGGAGATTTTTGTGTAGATTATTGGCAAATAGATTCTGCTGAGTTACCAAGCAAAAAGAAACGGGTATGTATTGGTGTTAGTTGACACTTTTAATGGATGGTCTAAAGCTTACCCCTGTCACACTAACACAGAAAGAGAAGTGGTGAACGTTTTTCATAATCATATAATTCCGAAGATTTGGGGCTCTTTTGAGTTGGTCCCACAGTGATCAGGGAAGTTAGTCAAGTGTTGGGAATTGTTTGGGATCTGTAAATTCCCTACCCACCACAAAGCTGACTATGTGAGTAAAATTGTCAAAATATAGATTAGTAAAATCTGTCAGAAACATCTATGAGATAGGTTCAAGCCTTGCCTATAGCCTTGCTGAGACTATGCATGCAATCAAGGCAGAAAGACAACATGAGTCCTTATGAAATGCTGCATGGCAGGCCATATGAAATTGAATATGTTACGGGAGAAATCCATATGAGGGAAAAACTGACTTGCATAGGTATTTAACAACTTTTAAGTTCCACTCTGCAGAAACTACAGAAATTCATCACATTATCCAGACAGGTAAGACTGGACACACCTGCCCATCTGTTCCAGCCTGGAGACTGAGTCTGTGTTAAATGCAGAGACAGTAACCGTACAAGCTAAGTGAAAATGACTATTCAAAGTACTGACTACTCTCACCGAAACCAGAAGTGCTGGCAGAGAACCCTGAATTCACTGCTCCAGAGTTAAGAAGACCTCTGTTCCTGAGAAAACTGTAAAACAGAGACTGATACAAATCAGAACAATATGATTTAAATTGTTCTTTTGTACCTTTTATCTGCACAGTTGGCAACCATGATTCAAATTTAGCCCTAAAAAATTGCATGTAGCTCTAGCCCAAAATGTATCCAAATAAGAAATGTATCTTTTTAAGAACAATTTGTCAGGGTGGTATTGGATATGAGAATCTGGCCTGGTAAATTGTGCCCCTAAATAAAGACTGGGTCTGTGTCCATGGGGCTGTGATTTCAAATACAATATTTAATCATATTAAGGCTATTGACAAAACAGAATGCCTCTTAATTTCCTACTAACCACAACATCATTAACATTGGTTGTTCTTCTTATGCAGATTAGAGTGAAAGAATTGCTAAGGATTTAGTTGAAATTTGAAAGCAAACTCATTCTGCACCAGATAGCTCTCAAAGGAGCTCAGTGAAACTTGAGTATCTTCAATATATTCACATAATGGTTACCAGACTGAGCCTGGATAAAAAGGTATTCATAGTAGCTGTAGTTATAGTTGACATCTATATAACAAGTAGCAAGGTATCTGGTTGTATAAACTGGTTGGTGTGGTTAAATATGGAATAGAGACTAAACAAGACAGAATATTGTTTGTCTCTCAAAAAAAGGGGGGAATTATGCTGTTTAGGTTTAATCTTTTTTCTACATTCTCTGTATTCTTCACACACATATTTGTAACTCTGTAGCCTACTGTTACTAGAGACTAGTTTTCCCAGTACTTTTCCATGGCCTTTCCCTAAGCA